>NC_056733.1:1978748023-1979048023 GCF_019279795.1 Protopterus annectens | reverse complement strand
CCACCAGTAAAGGATCTTTCACCTCCTTGGGATCTAACAGGTGTGCTACAAGATATAACTGAAAAACCTTTTGAACCGTCAGCTAAAACTGATTTAAAATGTCTTTCATGGAAAACAGTCTTCTTAGTAGCCATTACTTCTTCAAAGAGAATATGTGAACTCCAGGCTCTTTCCTCAAAAAACCCTTACTTTATTTTTCATAAAGATAGTGTTTCCCTATGGATAAACCCTTCCTTTTTACCCAAAGTAGTTCTGAAAGTAACATTAATTAATCCATTCACTTACCAGTCTTCTTTCCAAAATTTTCGAATAAAGGAGAATACATGCTTTATCTCCTTGATGTACCCAGACAATTATGTTTTTGTCTTCACAGGACAAAATGAATTAGAAAATCAGATCAACTCTTTGTCTCTTAAGTCAGTCTAGCTAAATATATTACAAATTGTATTTCTTGGATCTATTGTCAACAAGGCATGACCTTACCCAAACCTCCTAAAGCTCATTCAACCAGATCCATGGCTGCCTTATCTGCTTTTTGGTCAAGAGCATCTATTGATGATATTTGCGCTGCAGACACGTGATCCAATGCTCATACCATTGTTACTCATTACAGACTGGATATTGTTTCTAGAAACAGAACCACCTTTGGTTCGGAATATCCTTCCATGAGGGCCATCTAAGGTCACTGTAGCTGGGGACTCTGTCCAATGGGTTGAGGACAAATGAAAAGGACAACATCAGATTTTAAAGTTATGTACTCACCATAAATAGACATTCTTCTCATGTTTCTGGAGAGACCTGCAGGACTGTGTTTTGGAACCTACATTTCTGGGTTTGAGCCCTTCCTTTTTCTGTCATCCTTTTTCCAATCTCTGTTTAGCTATAGGGGCTAATGGCAACAAGCTCAATCTGAGATAATGGGGATGGACTGAGGCATTTTGTGTAGTGGGAGGAGCTTGAGAGCTAGATCTGAAGTCTGGAATATACAATTGAATCGGATCCGAGGATCAGATCCGAAGCCATGGATTGAGGAAAATGAAAGTGGACAACACAGATGACTAGTTATGGGGAGTGCATAACTTTTAAAATTAAACATCTGTCTCAACCTTTTACCAAGAATGACATAGTACATAACATAAAATTTAAGTTAATATTTTCACTTAAAACAGGTCCAAATGAAACACACTTGATACATGGTCTAAAAAGATAGATAGAATGATGCAGGGAGAGTAGGTAAAGGATAGTGCAATAAGAATGCTATCTAGGGAAGTAAACGCATTTGCAATGACATATTACTTTTGTTCTGATGGTGCATCTGCAGGTAAGATAAGTAAGTAATATGATGAGCTGTAGCCAGGATAGAGATTGTTAGCCTGAAGAAAGATAGGCTTTTATAGCGGATGATATACCCTTTACACTTGTGGTTGGTAAACTGGAACGTACAGGCTGTCATAGTGCGGGGTTGTTGAGGCTGTCATATCAATTTGTGGCACTTACTAGTAGATCTGTCAGGATAAATAGGAGGTTAATGAGGCTGTGGTATCAATCTGAAACACTTAGTAATCGAACCATCAGAATAGACTGTATTGAGTTAAGCTTGTATGATGAGCCATAAGAAAGTTAACTGGCAGCAGAGATAATAGTAGAAATAGACTTGTGACCTGAGAAGGAGTGTGTCAGAGGTTATGCACAGTATAAGAAGCTGTAGCAAAGTTAAGATGGAGTATAGTATAGGGTAATGTAGGATGTGTGGATACTAGACAGCATGGGAATATGTAGAAGAGTAAACAGTGTGTAAATGATAGATCAATTAGAAATGTGGTTATTAAGGCTAAGAATGTACACATGAAATGATTGAGATGATTGGTTTAACAAGGAGAATGCAGAGGCATATCCTGGACTCTAGCAGGAACTGTTTTAAGAAGATTAGCCAATTCTCAGTAAGTCTGATTAGCAGGGGAATAGTTTTCCAGGACTTGGCAATACACATAAATAGCATCACTGGCTGTGTTATAGGTCTTCTGAACCTTCATGAGATGTTTATCATTGGATCAGGGGGACCAGATGGGGTCATATTTTTGGGAGGAGACCACATAGGGCAAGATAGTTATCTGATTGAAATACTAGTTGATGAGTGACAAGTTGGGAAAATGTGAGGTAATGAGGCAACTCCAATTAAGGTAGTTAAGAGATATTGAGTGGTGGGAGCAGTAAGGATTATTGGAAGCAACTTTTGCAGCTTTATTGTAGCATTGCTCCAAAATCTTCTTTTGAACTTGAGTAAAGTTTGGAAATGCATAGAGTACACTGGATAACAGATAGTTGGATACAAGTATGTGCCTGCTTCCGTCTTTAAGGAATTGTTTTGCTCTACACAGCAGCCCGAATTTCTAATGTTCTTTTTTATGTTATTTTATTTTTTTTTTTATTGCTTGTTGAATATGTAAGTTAAAAAAGTTGTCATCAATAATGCCTAGAAGCTTGGTATGAGAAGTAACTTATATTACTGTTTTATCTGAGGAAGTATTAGAGAAGTTGAATGTACAGTTAGTGTAAGGTTTTGGTGTAAACAATAATTTTGTTTTTTTTGGTGTTTAGGATGAGGTCAGAGGTGCTTTGCCAACTTTCATTGGAGGTGAAAGCTTCTTGTGTGAACTGGTGAATCTGGATAGGATTCTCACCAGACAAATCATCTGTGTACTGTATATGGGTGACTCGTTTAGAGGCAGTGCGAATATAGAGTTTGGGGAATCACAAAAGAGACTGGTAGAAAGGTGGAGTATGACGGGTTCCATTTTACAGCTTTTTGTCCAGTTTATGGTCAAAAGAAGATTAGAGTTTGATGTACATGTTGGTGAATCTTTTGGAAGTTCTTTTCTGCAGAGTGCTTCAAACCGTCCAACTGCATGATATGCTTTGGGTTTTATTCCTTTTGCAGAATCAAGACAGAGTATAGATGGAAAGGTTTAGATTAGTTAATTTATGAAGTAATTTGTTATGAGAAACCATATCCAAAGTTTTAGACAGGTGTAGAAATATTTTGGAAGAAATATAGGATAAGTTTTAGTTCTAGTTGGTGGTGTTAAAGTGAAGAAGGGCAATGATAGTATTATGATATGGGAAGAAATTATGTTAGGTGAAGGAGAGAAGGTTGCTGTGTAAGATACATTTAAGGAGTTGAGAATAAATCCTTTTTTGCAAGATTTTTGAGAGGGATGACAAGTACGGCTATGGATCTGTAGCTTGAGAGGTCTGAGTAATTTGATCTTTTGTGCAGTAGAATGATGTATGAGCTTTTCTAGAGAGAAGGACCATATGATTCTTGAATGAATCATAGGATCATAGGAAATTACTAGGCTGTTGGCCCTGAAGCACTTACATGCCTAGCCAAGAATTTAGCCCATGTTCCTACAAGTCAGCACCCAATGCCCATGTCTAGCAGGGGCATAGGTTGAATCCCAGGGGTGTATTTTCTGTTCCCCTTCCAGTTATCCACGTTGCGCTTAAAAAGCGTTAATGAGGTACTCTGCTTGATGTGGAGCAGAAGTCTATTCCACAGAAGGGGAGTCTCTGGGACACAAATCTGTCCTGCCAACAAGTCCTATTGATGTCACAGACCAGGTTGAGATCGCGTGTGTGGGTTACTCGAGTGGAGATAGACTTGCGTATATGCAGCAGTCCCATCAAGGTGGGGTCTGAGATTGCTTTGTATACCAGACAGAGGTCACCTCTGAGGAGTCTGTAGGAGGCTGAATAGAGGTACAGGGCCTTTAGCCTATCTATGCAGGGTAGATGTTTGAGGTCCTGGATTCTCCTGATGAGGAACCTCTATGATGTCTCTAGATGCTGCATGTGCTTTGTGAGGTACATGCTGAAAGGGGCATTGTACTCAATAATGGGTCTTATAAGGGAAGAATACAGGGGTGCTTTGACCACCTTGTCCCTGGATGAGATACCCTTACTATTGAGGTGGGCCATGTACAAAGCTTTCCGTACAACGGAGGCAATATGGTAGTCAAAAGTCAGTTTGCTATCAACCTGAGTGCCCAAGTCCCTCATGACTAATTGCGTCTTTAGGACCTTGTTATTAAATGTGATAATTTGTGGGGACATCACTCTCCCCAAAGGGGATGATGATGATGCATTTTTTTGGCATTTAGTTTGAGACCATGGTTCTGGCACCAGTCATATGTTTGGGTGAGACCCTCTTGGAGGATGTCCACATCACTAGGGGAACTGATGACAAACTCCAGCTTACAATCATCTGCAAACTTGATTAGCCATAGCCCACTGGTTTTGGCCTGCACCTCAGAAAACAGTATCCCAAGCAACAAGGGCCCCAAGACCGATCCCTGGGGTACACCACTCCTTACGGGTCAACTGCTTGAGGTAGCTTCCCCTATTTTGACTAGGTGGGTTCTATCAGTGAGCCAGTTTTCTACCCATCTGGTAACATATGGATTGACACCTAGTTGAGAGAGTTTATCTATTATACCCGAGTGGAAAATAGTATTGAAGGCTTTAGCCAGGTCAAGGTAGGCAGTGTGTACCTTCAACCCCTCATCTATGGCTTTGGTGACTGTCTCAAAGAAGTCAACCAAATTTAGCAGGCATGACCTCCCCTTAATGAAACCAAACTGTGTTGAATCAAGTGATTGGAGGTTGCCAATGTCCTTATTAATGAGATCCATGGGGAGGGTTGGGAGGATGGCATAATGGTTAAGGTGTTTACCTTGCAGACACAAGATGCAGGGTTTGATTCTCACATGGGGTAATTGGCTAGGCTTAAAAATGGGCCACAAGGGCAGTTAGCTTAGTACTAACCTATGAACGTATGATAACCTGCTCTATGGCCCTATACATCAAGCTAGGTAGGTTGATGGGTCTATAATTTCCTGGATTGGTGGATGCTGCACCTTTGTGCAAAGGGATGACAGTGGCTGTCCTCCACTTGGCAGGGATAAAGCCAGTAATCAGGCTTTTGTTGAATAGGGTGCCTAATGGTGCTGCAAGTTCCTGTATGAGTTCATGTAGGATGCAGCCTGGGATGTTATCAGGTCCTTTGGAGGTTGTATTTTTTACCTTTGAGAGGGCAGTGGTGTCTTTCTCCCTGGAGATAAGGGGAGGGGGGCAAGTGCTGGGGATGTCCTGATTTATTGATGGGGGGAAAAGAGGAGTGAAGTTTTCACTGAACCTGTCTGCCAGCAGGTTGGCTATATATCTATGGCGTTTGCACATGTGGTGTCCTTGACAACCAGTTCTGAGCAGATCTGGGTGCTTCCCTTGAGTTTGCGGACATATGCGAAGAAAGCCTTGTGATTGTTTTTAGTAGATGTGGCCAGTTTGGACTCGATGTTTGCTTTCGAGGATTTTACTAGTGCTCTTATTTGCTTGTTCAGACTAAGGAGAGATTGCATCCAATTAGGCACCTGCTCCTTCTTGGTCCTGGACAGCATTTTTTTCTTTTTATTATAGAGTTTATTTATTGAAGATGTCCATCAAACAGGTTTACTCTTCCTTGAAGAAAATGATTTTGTCCTGTTGGGTATTCCTGATTCCATGCAGCTGTATAAGTGCTCATATAGTACTTTGATGTAGGTTTGGGAATATGTGTCAGTTCCTGCGGAGGGGGAGCTGTGAAGCTGTTCATACCTTCCCTCAGAAGATTGTAATCAGCATTCAAGAAGTTTTTTTTGTTTGACCCTATCTAGGAGGTGGTTGGGAGAGAAGGTAACTTCAAAAGTGACCATTTTGTGGTCAGATCTTACCAGGGGGGATGACACTGTAGGGATACTGCAGTGGTTACTTACGTTGGTTAATACCAAGTCTAAGATATTTTCACCTCTTGTGGGAGTGTCAACCAGCTGGTCCAAAGCATTCCCATTAATGAACTCAAGTAATCTCTGGGCATTTGTGTTTTGGCATGAGTACTTATTCCAATCTATGGTTGGATAGTTAGCCGCCTAGGATCAGGGTAAAGGGTTGAATCTTGATAAATTTGAAGAGGTCCAGATATGTGGAGTGGACATTTTGAGTCAAAGTTGGGGGCCTGTAGCTAGCTATGATTTGAATAGGGATCCTGTCAGTGGTTAACTGCACCTGGAGTGCCTCCTGTGCGTCATACTGTTTAACCAGCCTGGAGGTGTGTATGTCTTTTATATATATTGCACCTCCACCACCTTTTGCTTTGTTACCCATGGTTTGGGGTCTGAATGTATGATAGGATGAGTAACCTGGTATGGCTGGGGTGCCCTCTGCAGCTTTGAACCAGGTTTCTGTGACTGCACAAATGTCAGCATCTTCCAGGGTTAAGAATGCTTTTAATGATTGCAGTTTCATGTTTAGACTCCTAGCATTTAGCAGCATGAAATAATCACCCCTGCCAAGTCTCAAACCTGGGCTTCTGTCAACTGCATCATAGTGCATTAGCCCACTAAGCCACTCAGGATCTGTTGACAAGAATAGAGATGGGCAAGGCTATAGCACTGGATGTGATGTTTAGGTATTCTGATGGTAAATTGTCAATAGCTAGTGTGGTAGATTTTAGTTTAAAAAGGTATTTTTTAATGGCTGCGGTAGATGGCTAAACGAGAAGGAAGTGGTGGTTGTATTGGAACAGCTGAATTCTTTCTGTGTGTGGAACTAGTATTTGACTTGAGCAATGAGGATATATTATTGATGAAGTGAGAGTTGAATAGTGAGGCAGTGGTTTCAGTGCATGGGTTGGATTGCTTATTTTATATTATTTTATTTTATTTGTCCTTTAATAACTAGAAGAACCCGATTGAGCAAAGAGCCTATTTTCAGAGGAGGCCTAGGGAGAAAAGCTCCACAACAGAGTCAAAAACATTTAAATGGTAGTTCAGTAATTATATACAAGGGGAGAAAGCCCTGCAGAAAATTATTTTATTTTACCATGAGTTGTGTTGAAAGACTCCACAAAAACACACATAAAACACTTTACAGTAGCTGATAAATAATTATATACAAGGGGAGAAAATCCCCACAAGAGATAATAACACAGAGTGAAATACATTTACAGAAATATTAAAAATACAATATGTACTGCAAGTAGCAAGACACACTGCAGAAGTAGATAACCTGCTTCAAGCAACCTAATACACAGATGTTAAGTTGTCAATCTCGCCTTCATTCTTGCTGGATGGGTTCGGAGCCGATCCTCGGCTCCGACTCGGCACTTGCTAAGCTCGAGAGCTAATTTTACCAGCTCGAGGCAACCCTATATCCCATGATGCAAGGCGGAGACTACCCCGATCTCGTTTGCCGCTTCGCTTATGAGGTGCCTCTTTTACCAGCTCTAGGTAAGTTTTCTTAATAATAAGACTTTTAGTCTCACCCCCTTTAAATTTCATAACCTTAGTTGTTTTGTGAACCTTAACGTTTATTTTAACCCTATTCCCGTTAGTGTTCCCTTTTTTTCGGGTTATTTATCCCCTTCCCTAGATTAGGCCTTAGGCCTTTCCCTTTCCTAATTTTTCCTGTCAGGGATTTTTTGTGTGTGTTTGAGTGTGTTGTATCCCTGTTTAGTTTTAGTTTTTTGGATTGGGTGTTATTTGTGTGTGTGTGTCTGTGTTTTTGTGTTTCCTCGACACAGCTATGTCGAAGGACACAAAGGTCTCAGGCTTCAAGAAGTGTGACTCGTGCTGTCAGAAGATGTCTCTGACAGACGGTCACACTTCTTGTGTTTACTGCCTGGGACCTCTGCACCTGCAGGACTCTTGTGCTATCTCTCATGCCTTCAGCCCAAGAGTCCTGCAGGAGCGCAGAAATAAATTAATATTGAGGGGCTTATTAAAGCCTGAGAGCTCCCCGACTAAGTCGGCTCCGGGGAAGCCCTCGAAACCTGTCAAGCCTTCGGCTGCAAGTCCCAAGCCGTTGGCTACAGGTTCTGCTTCTTCAGTGTCGAGATCGGCTCCGGCCGGAGCCGATCCTTCCATTTTAGAAGTCACAGTATCGGCTCCATCCGGCACCGATACTGCCAGATCTAGACACTCAGTCTCGGCTTCGGCTGGAGCCGACGTATCCTTGGCTCCTTCAGCTCCACCTATCTCTAAAAAGAGATCTCGATCCCCCTCGTTGGAATCGATACGTTCGGCTCCAAGACCACCCCTGCTCTCGGAGCGGAGCCATCGGAGCCGTTCTTCTCGGTCGTCCAGGCTGTCTGATCACGACCTCGAGAGAGTGGTGAGTAGACTATTAAAGTCTCAGGCATTGGCCCAAATGCTCCATAGCCCGTCTCAACAGACAGTAGCTATTTCACATCCACCTAACATTCCTCCTTCGACTCTCTTACAGAGCTCGGAGACGGAGCTCCTTGGAGCCGTGACCGTTGTGGCATCGGCGCCGATACCTCCTTCGGCTCCGTCGTCCTCCGCTCCGATTTCCTCCTTGAGGCCTTCATTGGAGGGATCCGGGCATTTGATCTCTCTCGTCGGGTCCGAGGGGGCGAGTGGCATCGGACCCTTGTCCGACCCCATTCTCCCTCTCGGGGCTTCGGCGTTGGTGAGCTCGGCCCCGACATCTGCCTCGGAGCCTTCCCTCTCGGTGAGGCCTGGACCTATCTCTTCGGAGCGGGAACCTTCTGGTCTCTCTGATGGGGGAGCCTTCGAGGTGATGAGGAGTGTACTAGCCCCTGGGCGTAGTCAACGGTCAGTTCCATCAGCTCCTCCCACTACAGTGCCTGCTGACGTGTCTTCCCACTCTCTTGCTCCCGGACCCAGAGATCCAATGCCTCAGGTTTCCCCATTGGGAATATCTTCCTCTTCCGAGGCTTCTCCTGATCCGTCAGGTGAACCTCCGTGTAAGAGGACTTGTAAGAGGAAACATCTAGACTCCCCTGAGTCTATTACATCTGATACTGACTTGGATGAGTCGGAGGGATCCCCAAGGTCCTCCTCTGAGGATGTCTCTTTCTCAGACATCCTTGAACTTCTTAAGCAGAGGGGGAACTGGCCCTCCCTTAATCCTTCCGAGGACGAGTCAGTATACCTGGAGGCGTTCGGATCTCGACCCTCCACCTCCTGGGTGTTTCCCCCTTCCGACCCTCTTATGGACGTGGTGGCTCGGAAGGCGTGGATGGCCCCGGATTCGGTGGAACCTATTCCTAGGAGGCCTTCTAAATTCATTACGGCCCCACCTGATAGGCAATATTTGACAAAAGGTGTCCCGGTTGATGCCATGGTGGTGGCTGCAGCCACCAAGAAGGAACTAGCTGATCCTTCAGTACCTGTCCATCCTCCCAACAAGGATTCTAGGACTATGGACAGGTACGGCAAGCGGATTTTTTCTTCAGCGACCTTTGCCATGCGATCGCTGAACTAATTGTGTCACTTCACCCGCCTTCAAAGAGATGTTCTTAAAGAGTTGGGAGAAGTTTTACAGGATCCGTCAGCTGCTGGGTCTCAGGATAAGATTAGCTCACAGCTAGGAATCCTAAACTCCATTGTTAACTCCTCCATGCGGCTCATTTCTTATGCAGCCGATGGAGCGAGTAGGGCCGCAGGCACAGGAGTGGCTTTAAGGCGTCAGTCCTGGATGCGGCTTTGTAATTTTGCAGACCCCTTCAAGGCGTCCTTCACAAACTCCCCTTTTGATGGTTCGACCTTGTTCGGACCTCAAGTGAAAGACACTTTGACTAGATGCAAACAAGATGGCAAGACTCTTTCTGCCGTAGGAGTCTGTTTCTCCACCCCTTCAAGACCTTACCCAAAAGGTCAGAAGGGAGGGAAAATGTGGTTCCGCAAATCTCAAGGAGTCACGCCTGACGCACGAGGTCAGTTTACCCCCAGAGGCAGAGGGGGTAACAACAACAGACGCCGCCCTAGGGGCAGAGGGGGTCCGCAGAATCAGGGTAGCAGAGAGCCTCTTTCTGACAAACCCTTCCAGCATCCCTGAGATGTTGCCCGATTGTCCACCTGCGGAGGCAGTCGGGGGAAGATTATCGCTGTACCCAATAGCCTGGCTTTCCCTTTCTCAAGACAAATGGGTACAGTCGATTATATCCGAGGGTTACAAAATTCCCTTTATTCAAACCCCAATTCAGCAAAGGGAACCCTTCCAGGCGTTCCACCGGTCTAAGGGAACTAGCAGTACCAGAAATATCAAAACTGCTAGCAAAAAGAGCCATCCAGCCAGTCCCAGCAGACCAAATAGGATCCGGAATCTACTCAAGGTACTTTTTAGTACCAAAAAAGACAGGGGTCTGGAGACCAATATTAGATCTGAGCAAACTAAACAAGTTTGTAAAGAAAACAAGATTCCGGATGGTCACGCTTCAGTCCATTCTACCCTTTCTGGGCAAGGACAATTGGATGTGCTCGGTAGATCTTCAGGATGCGTACTATCACATAAAAATTCACAGGCGCTCCAGAAGATTTCTCCGCTTTCGGCTGGGGACCAGTCATTTCCAATTCAGGGCCCTGCCCTTTGGACTCACTACAGCCCCCAGAGTGTTCACCAAATGTATGGCAGCGGTTACGGCTCACCTGAGATGTCAAGGATTCCAGGTGTTTCCATATCTAGACGACTGGCTCCTCACTGCCACCACCAGGCATCAACTTCTCCAAGCCAGAGATTACACCATTCACATTTGCAGAGGGCTAGGGATTTCTATAAATTTCGAAAAATCTGCCTTGTCGCCTTGTCAATCTATTACTTTCATAGGTGCAAAATTGGACACCGTACAACTTTCAGCAAAGTTAACAGACCAAAGGATCTTGGACATTCAAAGTCACGTCCAGGTGAGTCTTCTCAGCAACAAAATTCAGGCCAGATTTGCTCTGAAAGTATTGGGTCTTATGGCGGCCGCCATAACACTTCTTCCCTTTGCCCGCTTTTACATGCGTCTTCTACAATGGATGCTATTCGCCCAATGGTCCTTTCAACAACTTCCCATGCGTCACAAGATCACAATAACTCCAACTTGCAAAAGGCATCTGACCTGGTGGATATTGTCCCCTCAAGTCCATCAGGGCAGACCCTTTGTTCCTCCTGCCCCGGTCGCCACGGTTACATCGGACGCCTCCCTGATCGGGTGGGGGGGGGCATTATCAGGGCAGGATGGTCCATGGCACTTGGCAACCTTTCGAATACCGTCTGCACATAAATGTCCTAGAGATGAGAGCAGTGCTTTTAACGTTGCAAGCCCTCAACGACTCTCTTCCCCTGGGAACTATTGCAGTCCAAATGGACAATATGTCCGTAGTGTGGTATATCAACAAACAGGGCGGAACCAAGTCCTATCCACTGTGTCGAGAGGCTCTCAGACTTTGGCAGTGGGCAATCTCTTCTCAGTGGTTTCTGATAGCAACGCATATCCCCGGGAAATCCAACATCGTAGCGGACAGGTTGAGCACAGCTATTCTCATGCCTCACGAGTGGTCTCTCAAACAATCAGTGACGGAAGAGATTTTTCAGGAGTGGGGCCTTCCTTGCTGCGACCTTTTTGCTACACCTCAAAACAGCAAATGTCCAGACTTCTTCTCTCTCTTCCCCCTTCCAGGCCATCCCCCCAGAGACACTCTAACCCAAGATTGGCCCCAGGGACTTCTTTATGCCTTTCCCCCATTTCCTCTGATACCTCAAGTAATTCAGAAAGCAACCGCCTTGAGAGCCAAGTTGATTCTCATTGCCCCTTATTGGCCTCGACAGATATGGTTTCCGTTCCTACATCGTTATCTCTTGGTACAGCCATGGCATCTGGACCCGGTTCCAGATCTTCTGACCCACCAATCGGGGCAGCTGCACCAATCCATACCCTCTCTCAACCTCACTGCTTGGTTGCTCCACTTCCATCCTTAGCCAGGCTTCCTATGATTTCTAATCCCGTCCGGGATATCATAGTAGCTTCCCTTAAATCTTCTACCAGAAGGATTTACACTAGTAAATGGCAACGTTTCTCCTTCTGGGCAAAAGCTAGGAATATAGACCCCTATACTGCTCCGATTCATTCGGTCTTGGACTTCCTAGCTGAGATTTTTCATTCAGGATCCTCTTCTTCCACAGTAAAAGTTCATCTGGCAGCCATTTCGAATTTTCATATAGGCTTTCTGGACCACAACATTATGTCACATAAACTTTGCAAGGCATTCTTTCGAGGTATCTTTTTACTTAAACCTCCGATTAGAGACCCCCCACCACAGTGGGATCTAAATTTAATTTTAACATCCTTGATTCTCCCCCCTTTCTAACCTGCGGCTGCCTGTTCATTGAAATTTCTTTCTTGGAAGACACTCTTTTTAGTCGCCATTACTTCTGCCAGGAGAGTATCTGAGCTTCATGCTCGCTGCATTCGTCCTCCCTACTTAATCTTCCACAAAGACAGGGTATCTCTAAGGACTAATCCGTTTTCTTACCCAAAGTGGCATCGCAGACGAACTTAAATCAATCCATTGATCTTCCAGTTTTTTTCCCAAATTATTCTGATAGAGCGGAACAAAAATTACATTGTCTTGATGTTCACCGCCAACTCAGATATTATCTAGACAAAACTAAACATTTTAGGAAATCTGATCAGCTGTTTCTATCCTATGCAGAGAACAGGAAAGGCCTTCCAGTTTCCAAGGTGACTTTATCTAGATGGCTGTCTTCTGTGATTACTTGCATTTATCAGCTCAGAGGCAAAGAGTTGATTTCTAGGCCAAAAGCCCATTCTACCAGAGCTCTAGCTACATCTACAGCTTTTCAGGCTAGACTTCCAATAGACACTATTTGTGCAGCAGCCACATGGGCCTCTCCTCATACCTTTGTTTCACATTACAAATTAGACTTGCCCTCCAGAGACAGAGCGAATTTTGGTTCCACCGTTCTCAAGAGTCTGTTCCATTGAGCCACCCAGGATAGAGGTGCTAGGGACGCGGTCCCATCCAGCAAGAATGAAGGCGAGATTGACAACTTAACATTAAGAAGTTATGTACCTACCATAACGTTCCATGTTAGTTGTCTTCTCTCGCCTTCTTTCTTGCGTCCCGCCCTCCATCCCGCTAGCCTGGTCAGACCGAGAAGATTATGCCTCTTTTCTTAAGAGGCTTTATCCTTTTCTAGCTAATCAGCTTCTAGTGTCACTAGATTAGGTTGATTCCTTTCAGAGGATTATGATGATTATGATTGTCATTTTTACTATTGTTACTTTTTCTTCCTCCTCTACGGTTGGAAGAATATATTCCATAATTTCCTTAGCTACCAAACGAGATCTGGGTAGTCTCCGCCTTGCATCATGGGATATAGGGTTGCCGCAAGCTGGTAAAATTAGCTCTCGAGCTTAGCAAGTGCCGAGTCAGAGCCGAGGATCGGCTCCGAACCCATCCAGCAAGAAAGAAGGTGAGAGAAGACAACTAACATGGAACGTTATGGTAGGTACATAACTTCTTATTATTCAAAATACTGAATATATTTCTAATAATGTATGGAGGTGAAAAATAATACAGTATTCTGCTGCCAAAATAGAGAGCGGAATAGAATATTGTGTCTTATCTGGGTGTAGGTGTTTTTTAATGGAGGCCCGTAACATTTTAGGATTGTTATGGTTTTTACTTTGCAGGTTGTGGTAGTAATTTGTTTTGAAAGTCCTGATACTTTTTCAGATGATGTTGTAGAGATGTCTAAAGTTTTGTAAGTTGTACTAGCTTTTCTGTTGTTGGCACATTTTCCAAGCTTTTTCCACTTGTTCATTACTTTTCTAGTCTTAGGTGTTAGCCAAGGAGGCCTTATTGTGTTTTATTCTCTTTTCACGAATGGGGGATAGATTGTTCAGTATGCCAAGGAAGACTATTACAGTAAACCCTCAGTTAACCGGCACCCATAGGGATTGGTAGATGCTGGATAACTGTAGATCTGATGTTGTTAATCTTCTTTCCATTCATCACTGATGGGTTCGGTTCTGAGCCCTCGGAACCGAGTCGGCCTTTTACCAAGGTCGCGAAAGCCAAAAACTCTCAAGCTAAGCTTCTAACCAGAATGCCCTTCTCCCTGTTACCTCAGATCTTGTTTGCCATGTAGCCATAAAGCTGTGTTTCAGCTGAGTTCTCAGCTAAGTAGAAACTTATTTGATATTTTGTGTGAAGAAATGTTTTATATTTTCTCTTTTAGTGAGCGATTAGTATTTCTAGTGTTTTTTCTACTGTCAGACCTTGAACTTTTCTTCCTTGCTCTATCCATTGGTAAACTTTTAAGTACCATTGTTGATACAGCCTTCTCCCCTTACCCTTGTGGTATTCCTTCAACACCATAGCTGGTACTTCTCTTTTATTTCCTAGCCTGTTAGTGTTTCTTAAGTAAGGCGTCTTCTGTTTTACATATATGTATATATATATATATATTGATACAGTAATACGACTGTGGCTTCTTTTGAACTGTGTTTGACTTGTTTCATTTTGTCCTAAAGTGTTTGCCTGTGGTGTCTCTCTGTCAAAATGTCGGATAAGAAAGGTACTTCAGGGTTTAAGCATTGTGCTTCATGTAATGGCAAGTTACCTAATAATGGTTCTCACAACGATTGTGTATATTGTTTGACGGTGCCCCATCTTTTGGTGCAACCGCCCTGTGACATTTGTCAGAGTTTCAGTCAACGCACTCTGAATGAGTGCAAAAATAAACTGATACTGAAAGGGTTACTTAAAGCTCCCTGCTCAGAGGCCATTTCCGCGATGGAGGTCTCAACCCCTCCTACAAAAGACAAAAAGAGGTCCCACTCTGTTCCATCCTTACCCTCGGGTGATCAGGGTTAGCCTGTGAAATCTAAGGTTCCCAAGTTGTCCTTGGAGCATCAATCTGCCTCTTCGGCTCTGTCCTTGTTGGCTCCAAGCATCTCAAAACCTACGATACTGGCGCCAGCTTCGGCACCGATTCTGCTTTTGGCACTGATGATAGACCTCACTACGCCTACTACGACTTCAGCATCTGTGGCCACTTCAGCTCAGGGCACGCCTTTGATACCTTTGTCTGTTACGAAACTGGAACCTACCACTTTGGCTCCGAGTGCCACTTCGGCACCAAGCATTTGTTCGACCAAGTTGGATTTGACCCCATTAATCCCGGTCTTGAAACTAGAGACATCGGTCCCAGCAGACCTTGCACCACAGACCCGATACTCCCCTTCCGTAGATCCATTCCTGGGCCAGATGTATAGCCCGTTCATTGACTGACCTGACTCTCTGTCCAGAGTATCCACTAGGTCCACCAGGAGCCTGTCAGAACACAATGTGGTGCATCTTGTGGACCAGCTGTTGGCAGCCAGGGGGATACCCAAACTTTCTAAGACCCTTCCACCTGCAGGACTTGGGTTGGTTTCTCCACAGACTCCTTCTTACACTCCTCCTTTGACCATTCCAGTTCCAAAGCTTTCTGCTCCAACGTCCTTCTCGGAACCCCATCACCTCGGCGCCTATAGTGGACCTCACTCAGGCTCCAGGTTCACCCCTATGGTCCTCGGTTCCTGCGGAACCGGTCCTTCCTCAATCTGGGGATTGGGGGGGGGGGCTCCTCGGCTTAGGGCACAGTTCCGTGTTTGTCTTTGGTTCCATCCTCAGTGCCGGTAGCCACATCCACACCGATCCTGCTTGAGGCTCCATCCATGGGGGCAGGTTCATCTGAGCGGGGTGTGACCCCGGTTCCGAGGTTGTCTTTTGCGGTTCCAGGCTCCTATTCCTCTTCGGGCAAACCCACTTTCCATGCAATGGAAAGGGCTCTCACTTCTGGAAGCACTCCTTTGATGCTGGAACCCCAGTTTTCACCCCCCTGAGCTACAGCTGCCACAGACCACCCCCCCCGGGCACCAGGAAGAGACGCCACAGGACATCCCTATTCAGGGTACCTGCTCTTCCGAGTCCTCCTCAGAGACCCCTACTGAGGAGCCCCCTCAAAAGAGGATGTGCAAGAGGAAGCACATGGACTCGCCCGAGGAGTCTTTAATGGAAGACACGGATAACGATGATGGCGAAGGGTCCCCACGGTCACCTCCTGATGATGTCTCCTTCAGAGACATCCTGGAAATGCTAAAACAGAGAGGTGACTGGAAGCCCTGCAACCCTTCATCTGAGGACTCTGTGTTCCTGCAGGCTTTTTGCACCTAGCCTTCTACCTCTTGGGTGACCCTGCCTGCCGATGAGCTTGTCCAGCTCATTGTGCAGTGCGCTTGGAAGAACCCTGATTCCATTGAGGCGATCCCTTGGAGACGTGGCAAAATTCTTTTCCCTCCCGAGGAGAACATGCATTGGTCCAGAGGGTTACCAGTCAACGCTATGGTGTTGGCAGTGGCCACAAAAAAGGACTTGGCTGAGGAAAGTCCCACTGTCCACCCGCCCAACCGAGAGTCCTGGGCGGTGGACAGACTTGGGAAGTGAGTTTTTGCATCAGGGACCTGAGCTATACGGTCACTGAACTATTTGGCACATTTTACGAGGCTCCAGAGGGACTTGATCTCCGAACTCTCTGGGCACTCGCAGTACAGGTGTCTGACTAGGTCAGGGGCAAAGTGGCCTCGCAGCCACAACTTGTCCATGAGGTTGCTATCACATGCGACCAAAGGGGTGGCTAGAGAAGTGGGTTTGGGCATTGTCATGAGGCGTCACACCTGGATGCGCATTTGTAACCTCGTGGACCCCTTCAAGTCTTCCTTTTTGAATGCTCCCATTGAAGCATCATCCATTTTTGGCTCCAAGGTGAAGGACACGTTAGCCAGATGCCAGCAAGATGGCAAGACCCTGACTGCCATAGGCCTATGGTTTTCCAATCCTCAACGTTAACGTCTCCAGGAATCAGAGGAGTGGGAAAATGTGGCACAATAAATCTCAGGGTCCTTTCAGTGCTGCACATGGTGATGATACCCCCAGGGGCAGAGGGGGTAACAATTCTGGAAGATGCCCCTACAGAGGCAGAGGGGCTCCTCGTAACCAAGGCTCCTGGGACTCCTTCTCTGGACAGCCTTACCAGCGCTCCTGACGAGCAGCCTGATTGCTTACCAATGGAAGCAGTCGGGGTCATTTTTCTCTGCACCAAGCTGCCTGGCAATCTATTACCACTGAACGTTGGGTGCATATTATAATCACCAGAGGTTACACCAGCCCCTTTCTTGTCAACCAAATCTTCCAAAAAAAATTCCCAACGTTCCACCCAGTCAAAAGGAAGAAGCAGCTTCAGAGATAATAAAGCTGTCTCAAAAAAAAAGTCATCCAACCAGTCCCCCAAGACCAGTGCAGATTCAGATTCTACTCAAGATTCTTTTTGCTGCCAAAAAAGATAGGGGACTGGAAACCCATTTTGGATCTCAGCAGCTTGAACAAGTCTGTCACCCAAACCAAATTCTGGATGGTCACGGTTCAGTCCATTCTCCCTTTTTTAAGGGAAGGTGATTGGATGTGCTCGATAGATCTCCGGGATGCGTATTACCACATCAAAATGGACAAACTCTCCAGGAGTCTGCTTTGCTTCTGGCTAGGGGCCAGTCATTATCAATTTCATGCCCTGCCGGTTGTTCTCTGTACAGCCCCCCCAAGTGTTCACGAAGTGCATGGCAATAATCACAGCTCATTTGAGACTACAAGGATTCCAGGTGTTTCCATATTTGGACGACTGGCTCCTCACCAACCCCACCGAGCATCTTCTGTTAACAGCACTGCATTATACACTCTCTCTCTGGCAAAAAGTCTGGGAATAACAATACATTGGGAGAAATCAAACCTTGCTCCTGCACAACAAATAGAATTAATTGGAGAAGTTTCTAATACCCGTTCCTGTCTAGTGTCACTCTCAAATAACAGACTCTGGCAATTGAGGCTCCAGCTTTGGGTGCTACTTTGTCAAACAAAAGTTTCAGCAAGGGAGGTTCTTCAGGCCCTGGGATCCACATCAACTTCAATTCCAGTAGTGACCCTAGCAAAGCTACACATGTGAATCCTGCAATGGCTCCTTCTTTGTCAGTGGTTCCCAAACTATCACCCCCTCAGTTACCAGATTCACATAACCAACTCCTGCAAGCAGGACCTTCTTTGGTGGATGAGGCCAGATGCAGAACTTTGGAGTCGCCCATTTCAGTCCCCTCAGCCCAGAGCCATTGTGACCATGGATGCTTCCCTGATTGGGTAGGGGGCCCATTTCCAGGGAGAGACAGTCTAAGGTCCATGGTCCAGCTCAGTGGCCCACCTGCATATCAATGTTCTAGAATTGAGAGCGGTGCCATTAACGTTGCAGGCTTTTCATCCGGTGCTCCCTTCTGGGACAATTGCACTTCAGTCAGACAACATGTCAGTGGTCTGATATACCAACAAGCAAGGAGGAACCAAGTCCTACCCCCTATGTTGAGAGGCCATGAGAATTTGGCAGTGGGCAATAGCTTCCAACTGCTTTCTGATAGCAATGCATATCCCGGGGAGCTCAATCGTAATTGCAGGCAGTCTGAGCAGATGCATCCTGCTGACTCACGAGTGGTCCCTCAACCCCGAGGTGGCGACAGAAATCTTCAGCCACTGGGGCCAGCCTTGCTGCGATCTTTTTCGCTTCCCCATCGAACAAGTGCAGCAACTGTTTCGCCCTATTTCCCCCGGAGGAGGAGTCCCCGAGGGACACTCTTATGCATGATTGGCCCACGAGACTTCTTTATGCTTATCCTCCCATTCCCCTGACTCCACAATTCCTAAAGAAAGTTCTTCGGTTGAGATGTAAGGTGATCTTCATAGCCTCGTTTTGGCCTCGAGAAGTTTGGTTTCCCTTCCTTCGGCCTCACCTAGTATACCCACTGTGGATTCTGGACCCTCTTCCAGATCTGATTACTTACCCCCAAGGGTTGAGCCACCCGAATCTGTCCAGTCTCAAACTAATGGCTTGGTTTCTCCACTTCTGTTAGCTGCCAGGCAAGCTAATCTCACCTCACCTGTTCGGGACAAGATTTCTGGCCTCTCATAAACCATCCACCAGAAGACTATATAAGGATAATTGGAAAAGGTTCTCCATCTGGTCTAAGGATAACATGCTAGACCTGTATTCGTCTCCAGTGACTGCAGTGCTGCAATACTTGGCTAAGCTTTTTACTAATGGAGCCTCTGCCTCTACCGTACGAGTACACCTGGCAGCGATTTCTGATTTCCACAATGGTATAGATGGCACCCCTCTCATCTCCTTATGTCTATGTAAAGCCTTTCTCAAGGGAACCTCTCATATCAGGCCTCATGTCAGACAGCCCGTGGAACCATGGAACCTCACTTTAGTCCTTCAGTCTTTGACTCAAAAACCCTTTGAACACTCATCAAAGTATGACCTAAAGTTCTTATCTTGGAAATCTTTGTTCTTAGTAGCCATCACATCAGCCAGACAGGTCTCAGAGCTGCAGGCATTGTGTATCAAGAGGCCCTATCTGGTCTTCCATAAAGACAGAGTATCACTCCGGATGAATCCATCCTTCCTTCCCAAAGTTGTTTCTGATTTTTACATTAACCAGACCATTGATCTGCCAGTGTTCTTTCCGATTTTTTTCAGTAAAGGAGAGTACTCCCTACATTCCTTGGATGTATATAGGCAACTGAGATTCTACCTAGACAGGACCAAGCCTATCCAAAAGTCTGAATAGCTTTTCATCTCCTTTTCTGGGCCTAGAATGGGAAATTCTGTTTCCAAGGTTACATTATCAAAATGGTTAAGGGGCTGCATACATTTTATGTATTCCCTCACAAAAGAACCTATGCCAAAGGTTAAAGCTCACTCCTCAAGATCTATGGCAACATTTGTAACTTTCCATTCCAGGGCTTCCATGGATGACATTTGCGCAGTAGCCACTTGGGCTAAACCTCATACCTTTCTCAGTCATTACAAATTGGACTTGGTCTCCAGAGTGAGAGCTACCTTCGGTTCAGTGGTACTCTGGAATGTTCTTCCATAATGGCCGCCCATGGACCTCAAGGTAGCTTGGGATTCTGTCCCATCAGTGATGAATGGAAAGAAGATTAACAACATCAGATACAAAAGTTATGTCTTACCATAACGTTCCATCTGTGTTGTTCATCTTCTTTCATTCATCACATCCCACTCTCCTTCCCCTACCAAAGGCTGCTGGGGGATGCTTTCGGTCCAAGTGGTGTCCTAGGGTATTTGTGCAGAAGTGGCCTCGGCTTTACTTCTCTATCTCCAGCAAACGCAATCTGAGGTAACAAGGAGAAGGGCATGCTGGGTAGAAGCCCAGCTTGAGAGTTTTTGGCTGGCACAAGCTTGGTAAAAGGCTGACTCGGTTCCGAGGGCTTGGAACTAAACCCATCAATGATGAATGAAAGAAGATGAACACAGATGGAGCGTCATGTTAAGACATAACTTCTTTTTTCTGGTTGCTTGAGAGTTACTATGAAAAACAGGCCTGACTAATACTGTACTGCATACTATTTGTTTGGTTTGACTTATTCTCAGGTTGGGAAGAGAGGGAATTTATTAATATCTTCCTTTTTAAAACTCTAAATCTCTAAAAACGTAAGGCATGTTCCTCTGGGGGGAAACAAAGTGCAACACATGAAAATTATACTGTATTTCTTCAATATTTTTTGGCTGGTTGCTTGAGAGTGCCAGTTGTTTGAATTCTGGTTAACTGAGAGTTTACTGTAAATTGGGTGACTGCATCTTACAGTGGAAGTGATCTAAGACTGTTCCAATTAACTGATTTCAGAAACTGTAAGAAGTAATGCTTTCTGGGTTTATTATAGGTGCACCTAATAACAAGGGTAAGAAGATGATCATTGAGTCTGTCAAGTAACCTACCTGAGGTTGACATTTTTTTAGGGTTGGAGAAGAATAATACTGTTACTACTTTAAAGTGTGGATGTTCTTCTAATTCACCACCCAAGTTCAGCTAAAAATCTGTTTCTTTTAGGTGCCACTTTAAATATATATTTTTTTGATTAAATTAAGGCTTACAGTTTCTTTCTGAAAGTCTTAAGCTTACTACACCTCCAAAAGATGTACCTCAAATCATCTGTCTGGTCTTGTCCACATTTCTAACACATTTAGCTTGCTTCAGGAAACATTTTATGTGAATGGGGCGTGGCCAAGGATGAACACAGGATAGCAGCAGATTTCTTCAGCTCCACCAATTTCATTACATTGACAGGAATTAATTACTTAAAAAATTAATTCTTGAAGTAATTTTCTTTCTAAATATGTTTGTTTTATATAGTTCTTGAACTATATCTAAAAAAGAAAGGAAATCTTAATAATATTCCTGTCAGAAATTACTTTGGAAATTTTCCTGTCAGTTTATCAGTCTGAAATGAGTTCCAGTAAGACAAATTCTCAAGACTCCAGCATCAAGAAAGAACTTCAGTCTCTGATAATTATAGTCCAGCAACTTACTGCTAAGATGGATAAAATGGATACTAAAATAGACACTTTCATAGAAAAAACTACAAAACAAATAGACTTGTTACATATGGACCTGCAACAACAGAAGATCCAGATGACAGGCATAGAAGAAGCTGTGAATGACATGGAAAATAAAATACAAGAAGAGGAAATCAACATTGAGTTTCTGCTGAAACAAAATACACATTTACAAACAAAGCTGGATGACCTGGAAAATAGATCTAGGCTAATAACATTAGGATTTTTGGACTGCCAGAAAATATTGAAGGTAACAATATTACTTCTTTTTTAACAACATGGCTCCCTAAAACTTTAGATTTACCAGAAGCATTCTCTTTTGGTATCGAAGAGCACATAGATCTATAGCTAATACCAACTCTAACAAAAACTATCCTAGATCAGTTATAGTTAGATTTCTATCATCTTTTGATAAAGAGATGGTTCTTAAATCTGCTTGGGCTAAAGCTCCTGTTAAGTTTATTGAGACAACTGTGCGTTTTGACAATGACTATTCTTCCATGGTAATTGCTAAAAGAAAAGTTTTTCTGCCACTAATAAGGGAGCTTAAAAAGCACAGTTTAAAACATACCTTCTGTTTCCTGCCAAGCTTAAAATCTTCCTTCCTGATGGTCCTAAGGTCTTGATGATTTAGACTCTGCTTTACTGTTTGTCAAAGAAAAAGGATTTTGGATAAAATAGAAGAAATGGAATGGGCTAGTTCTTCATTAAAGAGATTGGCAACTGAAGCTTCCTGGAAGACTTCAGAGAAGAAGAAGAGACTAAGAAACAAATGATTTGTTATATGTTTTTTTCTCTCATCATTTTAGTTCATTATTAATCTTTTTGAATATAGTTCCTGCATTTCCAGAAAGCCACAAATATTTTGGAAAAGATTTAATCAAAGTTATTCTCTATGTGCAAAGAAATGTTTTGTTTCATAACCAGTCAAAATGCCTGAGGATTTAATGGCAGGCTGTGACTCGATTTGTTTTTCTTTCTGAAAAAAGTAAGGTTAGTAATTTGATACATTTTTTATCTTTATCTTTTTTTCCTTCTTCTTTTATTATTTTCTTTGTTTAAACAATGACATTCTATTTAGATTATGTAGTGGGTAAAGGGTGGGGAGGGCAGGGAGAGAACAGTAATGAAAATATCATTAATAGAATAATAACATATTTATTTCTTGTAAAAGTTTATAAGTTCTTCAAATGCTATTTCTAATTATACTTCCTTGATTATACTGCTTATGCTTGTTTGTAAATAATCTGTCATGCTTTAACTAATAATAATCAGAACTAAATAAGAGTAAATAATATGTTTTATTTTTAACTCTATTAATATAAACAGTAAGTAACATTCCATTGTATATACTTCTTACAGCTTTCTCTTACATTTTTTATTTCTGCCTCACTCCCTTTTATTTTCTACTCTCTTTTCTTTTCTTTATTAATATATAGAAATGCTTTTGACTGTGTGGGCACAGTGAATAATAGGATTTGTATGAAAATTGAGTTGGGAGAAGAATGCTGAGTTTTATTGCTTGTTGGTAATTTTGAGTTTAATTTCACTTGCATAGAGGCTGTGATGATCTGTGGAATACATTGTGGAGGTTCTGTCATGTTTAGATGCATTTACACTGCTAAATGAATGTTTGCCACTAGTTTTTAATAAGTTTCCCGCCAAAATGTTAAGAGAGACAATCTGGGATGTGGACTGTCTTATGCACAATGTCCTTGAGTTACCTCAGAATCTTCAAATCACAGAATTCTCACAGAGAAACTGAAAGCAGTTAATATAAACATTGACAAGGTTATCACACTGACACACCACAGATTCAGGAAAAATACTGTGTTCATAAAATATGTCAGTTATAATGAGTTTAAATGATGTAGTTTCTTGTAGTAAGTAAATGTCTTATTTTAGAAGGCATAAAAAATGAAACATTTATTTAAATGTTTTTGAAAATCTACTTAGCAGCAGCATAATAATCTGTGTTAAAAATTTGTGTTCCAAACATATACTTTACTATAACTCATTTAATTCATCTGATTGACAAACATAAATAATCTTATAACTCTATTCTGGAAGAAATGTCATGTGATATATTTTAAAGCAGTAGGTTAGCATGATTGTAAAATCTGGTTACCAATATGTGTTTGCTGTGCATTGTTTTGTATAAAGCAGACAGATTTATTCTGGGGACAGCAAGTGGGATGGTGCTCTGCAGGGACACAACTCAGTGAGATCAGATATGTATATATATATATATATATATATATATATATATATATGTGTGTGTGTGTGTGTGTGTGTGTGTGTGAGTGTGATGGCTTTTTTCTGAGAGTCTGCATGGCTATCCAATATGATTTGTAATGATTTCTATGAATACAATGTTTTACTCTATTGACAAAATGAATGTTTGCCACAAGTTTTAATAAGTTTCCAGCCAAAATGTTAAGGGAGACAATCTGGGATGTGGGCTGTCTCATGCACAGTGTCCATGAGTTTCCTCAGAAGCTTCACTCACAGAATTTTCACAGAGAAACTGAAAGCAGTTAGTATAAACATTGACAAGGTTATCACACTGACACACCACAGATTCAGGAAAATACTCTATTCATAAAATGTGTCAGTTATGATGAGTTTAGATGATGTAGTTTCTTGTAGCAAGTAAATATCTTATTTTAGAAGGCATAGAAAATGAAACATTTATTTAAATGTTTTTGAAAATCTACTTAACAGTAGCATAATAATCTGTGTTAAAAACTTGTGTCCCAAACATATACTTTACTATAACTCATTTAATTCATCTGATTGACAAGCATAAATAATCTTATAACTCTATTCTGGAAGAAATGTCATGTGATATATTTTAAAGCAGTAGGTTAGCATGATTGTAAAATCTGGTTGCTAGTGTGTGTTTGCTGTGCATTATTTTGTGTGAAGCGGACAGATTTGTTCTGGGGACGGCAAGTGGGATGGTGCTCTGCAGGGCACGGCTCGGTGAGATCAGATATATGTGTATATATGTGTGTGTGTGTGTGTGTGTGTGTGTGTGTGTGTGTGTGTGTGTGTGTATGTATATATGTGTATGTGTATATGCATGTGTGTGTGTGTGTGTGTGTGTGGGTATGTGTGTGTGTGTGTATATGTATGTGTGTGTGTCTGTGTTTATGTGTGTGATGGCTTTTTTTTTTAGGTAATAACGAGGTGTTTCTGAGAATCTGCATAACTATGCAATATGATTTATAATAATTTTATGAATACAATATTTTACTCTATTGACAATAATGAGTTTAAGTAAATGCTCATATACAAACAATTCAAGATTTTTTGGAAGCTGTTGATAGAATTCACATGACAGAAAATAGATGCATCTTAATGCATGTAATGTCTGAATCATATTAGCCAAAGTTTTTGATTTAAATGAATGTTAGAACATAATTTTCTCTCCTCTTGATTTCTAACATTAAGATTATTTGAATGCTATTAGAATACAAGTGTTATATATTACATAGATCTATATAATAGTATGAACAGTTTAAAAAAAAAAAAAAAAAAAAAAAAAGTTTATTTTAGTTTATATGATGCTGTTTTACCAAATGTGTAGTTTTGTCTTGATAGATAATTGAATTGAAAACTGTTAACCTCAGTTAAATATAACTAGTATTAAATTGATAAGGTGGTAGCTGAGGTACTGCTGCTTAGGGTAGGGGGTTAACTTGAGTAGTAAATACTGCTCTAAGTTGGAGTTTTCAACTCCAGGCGGGATGCAAGGTTTAATCCTTACATTATTTTCACTTGTTCATTGTTATATGTATATAGTTTTGACATCCACAATATATTTTGTACACTCATTGTCACTACAAACAAAATTGAATCCTATACAAAATCCCACAAGAGATTTAATAAATACAGCTATGTTTAAAGGTACACCTAAAAGAGGAGATGTAACATTATTTATCTTGTTATTTGTTATTTCGATCATAAGATTCTTGAGTTTTAAAAATGCCAAATGACATCTTTAAAAGGAATTTCTTTAAACATTAATGGATTGAATAATCCGTGTAAAAGGGCAAGCCTAATAAGATACATTAATCTACACAAGGCCAATCTAGTCTTCCTGCAAGAAACCCATCTCTTGAAAAAAGATATTGATAAACTAGCCACTAATAAGTATACAGTATTGGTTAGTTCAGAGCACACTCAGAAAAAAAGAGGAGTGGCTATTTTATGGAATAAAAGTATGCCCATTCCTAAAACCATTAAGTCTTATCAGGATGACAAAGGAATGTTTTGTATGGTTACAATACAAATTAATGGGAAGACTTACACTTTAATTAATGTATATTGGATACCTGGAATTGGTATTAATACAGTGAAACATCATATTGATAAGATCATATCATTCTCTGTAGGGATATTATTTTAGCTGGTGATTTTAATTGTATACTACATGAAAGTGATACTACCACTATAAAGAAAAGAAGAATTACATCTAATGCAAAACATTTAAATGATTTTGCTAATTCTTATCATTTGAATGATATTAATAATCAGATAGAGTCAAAATCATTACCATACACCTTTTTTTCTAACAGATACAAAACTTATTCAAAAATAGATAGGGTCTTTATTTCTAACCAGATGGTAACAGATTTAATTAATTCCAAAATCATTTCATGTCCTATATCTGATCATAACTCAATTGTTTTGAATTCATGATAAAAATACTCATAATGTTCAGATCAAAAGGATACCAGCATACTTAACTCAGCTAAAAGACTATAAAGAATATATACTTTCAGAAGTACAACATTTTCTAGACATAAATAATACTCCTGAAGTCTCCATTGTCTATGTTTGGGATGCCTTAAAATCATATCTATATGGACAAAGTATCAGATGGTATAATAACAAAAGGAAGTCTTGGGATAAGGAATTGTTAGATATTCAAAGTAAACTAGACTCTTATAAACATAATAATAAAGAAAATATTATGGACAAGAAAGTTATTGAAGAAATAAACAAACTAAATGAGAAATACAAAGAAATTTTAACTCATAAAGTTAAAATAACTTTAGAGAAATACAAGTTTTTGTCTTATTCAATAAGCCCAAAATACTTACATAGACTTAAAAATAAAACAAAAAGATTGAATAAACAAAACCATATCAAAGAAATCTTTTCTCTAAGGAAAAAGAAGAATGTTTCTAGTATACCAGAAATACTGGATGAATTTAGAAATCACTTTCACAAGATTAACCATAACAACATTAACATGGAACCTAAAGATAAAATAAAGGAGTTTATAACCACAAACATGAATAAAAATCTTAATAAACAACAGATTAAACTATTGGACAAGAGTATTTCATATACAGAAGTTATTACACAAATAAATAAGCTTAAATCAAACAAAGCACTGGGTAATGATGGTATTATACCAGAGATATATAAAATCCTTTCTAAAACTACATATTCATTAATACATAAGGTTTTTATTCTGGCCCAAACTGAGTTAATAACCCCCCCATCTTGGCAATATACATTTATTTCACCAATTGTAAAACCTAATAAAGATCCAACTAGATGTTCTTCATATCGACCCATCTCATTACTTAATGTTGATTATAAAATGTTTATGAGTATTTTTGCTGATAGATTGAAGACAATTATCCCCGGCATTATAGACAAAGATCAGACAGGCTTCATTGTAAATAGAAATACTTTTGATAATATAAGAAGAACTTTAACATTAATTGATTTTGCAAATAGGAAAAAGAAAGATTTAACACTTATTAGTCTTGATATAGGTTCAGCATTTGATTCAGTAAGTTGGGACTATCTGTTTACCTTACTGAAATGCACAAATTTCTCTGATACATTTGTAAATTTAATTGAGCATTTATACAAAGGAACGCTGGCTTATATTAAGGTAGGAACATATGTTTCACAAAAAATACCCATTCTTAAAGGTACAAAGCAAGGATGTCCACTTTCTCCACTATTATTCACTTTAGTAATGGAGCCTTGGGCTAATTTGTTTAGAAACAGTACTGACATAGAGGGTTTTGAAATAGAAGAAAATACAACATCAAAAATTCAACTTTTTGCAGATGATGTTCTAATTACATCAGCAGGATCTAATTCTTCTATGCAGTCTTTATTTGATAAAATGATGAATTTTAAAAGTATTTCTGGTTTAATATTCAATGAAGAAAAACTAAAATACTACCTATATATACACGAAAAAATACTCTCATTAGTGATTTTACTAAATATGTACCCAACTCAGGTCAGATAACTTATTTAGGTATAATACCATCTAAAGATATTAAATCTATTATATATAATAACTATAATACCTGTTTTCTTAATATATAAAATCTTTTTAATACCTGGAATAATATGTTTTTTACTATGTAGGAGAGACTTACAATTATTAAAATGATAATATTCCCCAATATTTTATACTTAATACAATCAATAATACTTTCACCTACAAAAATAACTATCAAGAAACTGAATACACTAATGTTAAATTTCTTATGGGCACCTAATAGACCTAGGATTGCATTAAAGAAACATACTAATAGCTGGTCTCAAGGGGGTATTTCTTTTCCAGACTTTAATTTATATATTATCTCTTCTATTATAAAAGTTATTACTTTATTAATAGATCGGTCATATGTCGCAAAATGGAAAGATTATTGGGAGCTAATTAGTATGCACTTCATGAAAATCTCCTTAACACATAAAAATATGATTATAAATAACTCCATGTTGTGGTTGCTAAAGGAATTTTGTACTTCACCTATTACACCTAAACATATGGTCTGTTACCCATTAAATATTATTATTAGTTATCGTAACTTTATATTCATGCACCCTAAGTATAGGGAATGGAATTTTATTGTATTCCTATAATTTATACTCAGGGTATGCTTATGTCATCTACTTCTGAAGGAGCTCATTTAGCTATAGATAATAATCTAAAGTACTGGTATCAGCTGATATCTGATAATAAAGTTAAAAATCTAGATTTCTTAAAACAAGAATTTGATCTAAGAGAAACTTGCTGGTTAGAGGTTCAGATCTTTAGACAACATCTCATTGATAGAATAGATCTAATGTCTATAACAGTTAAAGAATCTATTCCAAAACTGATTGATTACTTGATAATAAATTTACAGCATAAAGTTTCTGATAAAGGTAAACTTTCATATATACATAAAATTATCAGACAAGAAACTTTTACAATGTAGATTCATACTGGAATTATTTCACCTCTATTAATGGGGACCCACCAACTCAACAAGATAAACAATATATATTGGAATCTGCTTATAGAACTACATCTTCCATTGTCTGGAGACTTTATACATGGAAATTTTTACATAGATCTTTTATACACCTTTGATGATGAATAAAATTAATAATAAAGATAATCTATGTAAGAGATGTAATGTAGAAATTAATGCTGACTGGGCTCATATGTTTTATGACTGTATGAAGTTGAAAGAATACTGGAAGTCAATTAATGAATTTTTGCAGGCTCTTTTACAGATAATTTCATTATTTCTAAGTCTCTTATATTATTCAACACACCTGTACCTCAATGTGTTAAAAAGATTAAGCTTCCCTTGTTATGGTCTATCCTAGCAGTGGCTAGGAAAATAATAACTAGAAATTGGATTTCAGATACACCTCCTTCGTTCAATGAATTTAAAAATGTTATGAATATAATGTGTCATATGGAAATAAGCACAATTAGAATGAGAACAACTAGAAAAACATCACATTTTATTGTATGGGATAATTTACAAAATTTGTTAAAAAAATTCTAATTTCAATAGCACAGTATTTTAGTTTAAATAATTGATCTGATCGTAGTGGATGTCTTTGTAAATACTTTAGTTGTTTTGTTGAATATTATAATAATACCTATTTTTAATTATTTGTATAAAATTGTTATGATATTTCTCTTATATGTTAAAACAATAAACTTGTTTTGGAAAAAAAAAAAAGGAAACATTTTATGTAACCTATCTGGCATGAAAAAGTATTTGTGCAAGCACTTCCTCATAGCTATTCTAAACTTCCTTCCTTGATTTCATTGCAACCATTGTGGTTTCATAATTCCAGCTTTCCTCATTGATTGTTTTGCTATACTTGTGTTTGTTTCCTCCTAATTTTCCCTCTGTGTGATGTTATAGCATTATACTTTTCTACTTAATAGTCTTGTATTAGCTGCCTCTTCCAACCTAGCTTCTATCAGCACTTAATCATGTCTGTCATCTCTAGACTTCTTTTCCTTATTTTGGTATCATGGGTTCATAGGTTTATAGGTAAGTACTAGGTTAACTGCCCTTATAAACCATTTTAAGTCTAATCAATCTCCCCAAAGGTGAAAATCAAACCCTGAACCGTGTGTCTGTGAGGTAAACACATTAACCATTATGCCAACCCTAACCCCTTGAGGTTAGGTACATAAGTAAGTACTAGGCTAGCTCCCCTTGTGAGCCATTTAAGCCTAGTCAATTTCCCTTTAAAAAGTGAGAATCAAACCCTGTGTTTGTGTCTGTCGGGTAAACACCATAGCCATTATCACAACTCACAATCAAATTCTTCCAGAATTGTGTGCAGCCCACTATATTTCATGACATCTCCTTTGTGGTTTTGTTTGCAAGTGTCTAAAAATTCTCCCATTCCATTCTTCTTCTTCCCCCTGTCTTAGTTGTTTCCATTAATAAACTTGTCTTTTCCCTTTCCACCACCTTCTTGTCAGAGACATGTCAATTGTAGACATCAGTTTTTCTAGTGCAATAGGCCACAATTCAAACTTGAGAAATTCTCTTGCCTTCATTGTATTTAATAAATTATGATAGATTAGTCATAAATATTTTTATCCTACTCTTCGGCCACTGAGCACATGTGCAGACTCTGTACATGTGTGCTTCAACCCCCTTGGCTAAGTATCATCAGTTTCCACTTGAATTATATATATTATTCTGTCACTTAGTCTGTCTAGTTGCACTAGCTGGGAATCAGTATCCATTTTTGGCAGTACCATGGAACAGCGTACTGGTCCCATGGTTCTATGTTCTTCCTGTCCCAAGAAAAACAAAACTTACAGGCAGCCTTTGCCAAAACAATGCTAGTGGGTGGCTCTGGTGAGTGACTCTGCTGTGGCCATTACTGATTTGTCAAACCATTCACTTTTTTTGTCTCGGTCCCCCTGGTGTAGCCTCATTAGCCTCCATGTATCAGGAGTCTGGCACCTCCTCTGTGGCTGTTTTAGTATTCTTGTTGGTCTCGGAGGGAGCAAGGCATGCATTCCTGCATAGCCATGGTAAGAGACATGGTCCCCACAGTGAAGTGCTATCCATGAGTTAGCAACCTCCTAAGAATGTCCCTAGAAAAAAGAGACAGAAAAATTAAACATTTATCTTCATCAAACTGTATTTCTGTAGAGAAAAGGAAGAGTTTATTGGAGTGGCTGTAGGTTCATTGCCGGCTTTAAAGTCTCTAAAGAGTGACTGGATTTTTGTGGTAAAAACAAGACAGTACGCTCAGTTTCTGAGGCTTCTCTGTCTGACGATGAGGAAGGGGATTGGGAAAGGACATCTAGTATTTCTATACAAGTACCCGATTCTGACTCTGAGGTAGGTGTTTCCTCGGAATCTCCTATGGAGGAATTTTTATTTTCTGAAGCTGTTTCTAGGGTGAATAAGGTGTTTTAGTGGAAACAGTCTTATATTCCACTTTTTTGAAGAAATATTGAGATCTCATTCATCCAGTCCATCCAGTCTGACTTATGGGTCCGCACACTTCTTGGTGGATCCAGCCTGGGAAAATTAATGCTCCAGCCTCAAGCTCCTTTAAGAAATATTTTATTATGTTCTAATGCACCTCAGATCTCTTTTGCCACATTTGCAGACATGGATTCCATCTTTGCATTTAGCTAAATGCTCTTCCTCAATTATTTCTTCAAAACATTTACTAAAAATACTTTAAATATTTGCTATTGATAATTTATTGTTCCTTAGATCTTTATTGCTGACCTTTCGTTACGATTTAGCTCCCTTTCTCTGTTTCCATATATTTGAGCTTCAGTCTCCTTGCCTAAGCATCATCAGTTTCCACTTTGAATTATAGTTATTCTTCTGAATGTAGTATACTGACCTTAGATGAGCAACCATATAGTATACTGGTATTTCCAGCTCTCCCCATTCCACTGGTAAAATCATTTTCTGCCATTCCACTCTTGGGCCCTTATGCCCCAAATATACTTCATTGATACCTTCCTTGGAACAATGCTTGCGCAATATATGCAATATATATATATATATATATATATATATATATATATATATATATGTATATATGAAGATAATAAACATTTTTACTACCTGTGCTGTCTGATCTAAATCTACTGTCATAGTTTTTCATTTTTTATCATATTTAGTGTCTTGTCCTTTACCTCTTCCTGGGACACTTTCAGAGAATCTTTGTAGTTTTAGCTGTCTGTATTCCCAAGTATTATTATTTAAAATGTTCCCGCAAATGCAGATAGTCCAAAGCTAGACTATATAAAGGTGCATAGTTTACACAAATTCCTTTTGTTTTGTCCTCATTTATCTTCTATCACAATTGTGTAAATTGCTTCAGTGTATTAAATAATCTTGGTGTGTCCGAATCTCAGTTGGTTATGCACAAGATCACATCATCTACAAGCACTGCTAGCTTCTTTACTCTGTCATACTACTCCCACACCCTTATTTTTGGATTATCTTATTTTTATCTCCAAAGGTTCTGAGTGTAAGGCAAACAGCAATGGGGAAGCAGGCATGCCTGCCTAGTTATCCCTCAGTTTTAAATTTGGATATTGTCCTTTCATTTATTTTTATCACTGCTTTGAGTTCTTATATATTTCTTATATCAGTTTAATAAAATCTTGGGGGACAGAACCCACATTGTAAAAGTTCCAGACGCCAAATCTGACTTCAAACCAATGACAAGTGGAGTACCACAGGGTTCAGTCCTGGGACCTCTCCTGTTTGGTATCTACTTCTCTGAAGTACAGGCTAACACAGAAGGCCTCTGGCTAATGAAGTTCACAGATGACTGCAAAGTAGGAGCCATAGTCGAGTCTCCAAATGATGTGGACATCCTACAGAAGAGCCTGAGACAGATGCCTGGTGTCAGAGGCATGGCCTCAAGCTCAGTGCCAAAAAGTGCATTGTCATCCCCTTTGGGAAAAACTCTGTACCCATGAACTACCACATAAACGGCAGTCTACGTAATGCCAAATGTGTGATTAGAGACCCTGGGATCCAGGTGGCCAGTAGTCTCTCCTTTGATAATCACATTGCCACAGTAGTCAGGAAATCCTTCTATGTGGCACACCTCATCACAAAAGGGTTCTCGTCCAGGAAAAAAAGAGGACATTGTTCCCCTCTACTCGGCACTCATTAGACCCATTACAGAGAACAATGCCCCCTTTTGGAATGTACCTCACAAGACATCTGCAGCAGCTGGAAAGGCCTCAGAAGTACCTCACAAAGTGGATTACTGGTTTCAAACTGATGCCCTACACTGACCGTCTCAAAAAACTCCAGCTTTACTCTGTAGCATATCACCTACTCCGAGGAGATCTCTGCCTAACATATAAAGCTATGTTAAACCCAGAGCTTTTGGAGATGCTACACCTAAAGAAATCCCAATCCCTCCGAGCTACATGCTCTAGGGACCTAAACCTTGTCACTACAATAAACAGGACTTGCTGGAGGGATAGATTCCTTTCCCAGAGACTTCCCATACACTGGAACAAGCTACCCATCTATGTCAAGCAAAGTTCCTCATTAAAATCTTGATGAGTGGATGGGAAATAGAAAATACACCCTGGGGATCACTTCTGTGGCTCTGCTCGACAGGGGCACAGGTAATTAACTTTCTTGGGCGGCGTAAGCCAGGGAACCTTGTTGGCTAGGCTTATTTAGGCCCTTTTGCCAATATAGTACCTACCTATGAACCTATGAACATCCACTGTGTGCTTAACTTTCCAAAAATACATCCAATTTATTCTTGTCAAATGCCTTCTCTGCATCCAGAGAAGCTTTTACCTTCCTCCTTCAGCTTCTTCCTCCTTCAGCTTCTGAGTATATCATACGTGATATTCATCATTTGATCACTGCTGCAGTGGCTTTAGCTATATAGGTTATATCTTGCCAAGGTCAAGGATATAACAGCCGGCCAGTTTTCCAAAACATTGGGCTCATTCCACACACTCCCAGGTGTATGGTTGCATAAGTTCCTAAGTGGAGAAAGCCAGCAGCTTGGGCACCAAACACTTTGGTGCTTTCTTGCCATCCTTAGAAGGGCTGTCTTCTTACAGACTTCAGAGGATCCATGGTCTGCTTACATTCATACATTGCTGGGCAGATACATTTCCTCTACGGTAAATACTTTCACATTCTTTACATTTTTCAGTAAAATGTACTGACCTGAGAGAGAAATTATATATTTTTGTCAATTTTTGTGTGTTTTATGGGACTACAGTGAGTCAGGCTGGTCTGATTAACTGTTTACCATCTTCCTTTAATTTTTACTGTTTGTATTTATTTTAAGTATTTTTTGTGGAGAAACTTGTGCGTATTATTTGGGGCTTAGTCAGTTTTATTGGGGTCAGGTGTGTTTTTTTAGTATCACTGTTTGTTTTGCTTGTGAACTGTACTTTTGACAATTTATCTGTCACCTATTCTGTCTAGTTGTGCTACCTGGGAATTAGAATCTGTTTTCAGCAGTACCACGGAACAGCATACTGCTCTCATGGTTCTACATTTCTTCTGTCCCAAGAAAAAGAAAACTTGCATATAGCCTTTGCCAACACAGTAGGCTCTGTGCCTCAGCCACTGGTAGGTGACTCTGCTGTGGCCATTACTGATTCATCAGACCATTCGCTTTTTTCAGGTCTCTCTGATGTAGCCTCATCAGCCACCATGGACCAGGAATCTGGCATCTCCTCTGTCTCTGTTCAGGTACCCTTGCCACTCATAGGAAAGCCAGTCTTATCAGTCTTGGGGGGAGCGGGGCATGCTTTCCTGCATAGCCAGGGTAAGAGATCTAGTCCCCATGGTAAAGTGGCAACCTTCTAAGAATATCCATAGAAAACAAGAGACAGAAAATTAAATATTTATCTTCACCAGACTGTATTTCTGTGGATAAGGAAGAGTTTATTGGATTGGCTGCAGATTTACTACAGGCTTTAAAGTCTCTAAAGAGTGACTTATTTTTTGTGGTAAAAACAAGACAGTTTTCTCAGTTTCTGAAACCTCCTTGTCTGATGATGAGACAAGGTATTGGGAAAGGACATCGTCTGGTATTTCTATACAAGTACCTGATTCTGACTCTGAGGAAAGTGTTTCCTCAGAACCTCCTGTGGAGAAATTTATATTTTCTGAAGCTGTTTCTAGGATGAATGAGATGTTTCAGTCCATGCAGTCTGACTTACAGGTCCTCAAACTGTCGTCGGAGCCAACCTGAAAAATGAATACTCCAACCTCAAGCCCCTTTAAGAAATATTTTCCTATGGTACGCTAGTGTACCTCAGATCTCCTCTTCCACATTGCGAGCAGACATGGATTCCATCTTTGCTTTCAGCTAAGTGCTCTTCCTCAATTGTTTCCTCCAAACATTTACTAAAAGGACTTTAAATGTCTGTTATTGATAATTTCTTGTTTCTTAGATCTTTATTGCTGACCTTTCCAAACAATTTAACCCATATTCTCTTCAACTACTCTGTTGGGCGTTGGGCGTTTGCTCTTTGTCTCCTTTCTTATTTATTATATATTATATTTTCTTATTTATAAAAAAAATATATATGTCTTTTCTAAAAATTTCTATACATATTTACACAGATAGTACAGGTAGAATAGCTGTTCTTTCCAGTTTGTCAGTGTCTTGCTATTTGTTTTCTTTAGACTGTTTGAGTATTTGAGTGTTTGAGGGAAGCTGCTTCTTCAGCATGGACAAGGGAAAAAAGTTTTAGGAAGTGCCAAAAAATGTGGACACAAAAATTCATTCCAGGATGCCCATGAGCTGGGTGTAGTGTGCTTGGGTGTGGACCATTTGTTGGTGGATTGCTCTGTAAGTAATGCCTTTAGGCCCAGAACATTGTCAGACCACAGAAACAAGATTATAATTAAGGGTCTTTTGCCCCTTTCCAAAATCTGCTAAGACCAGAAAAATTCCAGAGAAGCATAAATCCAAAGACTCCAAATTCAGGAAAAGGCATCGGGACAAATCAGTGCCATTGTCAGCTCAGAAATTTGTGAGAGCAAAAATGTCTGCAGGGCTGACACACTCTCCTCTCCTCTCTCTTCTCTACTGTTATTACAGCCAACTGTGATTCAGGACAAGTCTTCTAAGTGGCTTGAGCAGGAACACGTGAGAGAAAACTGCCAAGGATTCCTTCTCAACCATCTTCCACTTCATCCTTTATGTCCTTCAGGCCATCAAATGCACTTCTGTGGCAGAGTTGGATTGTTTGATGAGGCCCTTCCTGAAGATACAGATTAAGACGTGGAGTCCTCCCATCCTCTTTGGTTCCAAAGATGGAGAGGGTTTGACTTATGTCCCCTCTTCTAGCTCCTTACCCTGTGCAGATCTTGGCACCTTGCTGCCAACTCCAGGACCTGGTTTAGCATTCGAGGTGGCTGGTCTAACACACTCACCTCAGTCAGTGTCGGAGCCAAGGCTGTCTTGGGACTGTTGACTCAATACAGAGGTCTGGATAGAATTCTAAGATGGCTGCACATTGAGTAGCAGTGTAATTCTAGCTTTCCCAGTGTAAAAACCGAAACTTAGCAGATAAACCAGTGGACCTATACTTCTGGGTAAATTTCAGTAACTGGCTAGCAAGTGCACTCCCTGGATGCCAGTAAAAAAAGAAATGCAGAGGACCTGAAGGAAAATCAACTACAAAAGGTGAGGAAAAAACACTGACTTGTGAAAACATTGCAGCTGTTCAGCAAAAAGCAGTGCAAGCAAAAATATGACTTCCAGTAACCTAGAGGAAAGTATAAGACAACTGCACACAGACCTGATTAAACAAAACACTGATGGAGTATATCAACTCAAACAACAAAAGGCTGGAAAAAATGGAAGAAGCTTTAAACAGATATTCAGATGAGGTGATAAAACTGCAGAACTCAGGCTTCTAAATGAAGAAAAGGCTGACTGAATGTGAGACTGCGCAAGAAGAGATGGTTAAAAAAATAATAGAATTAGAGAACAGAGCACATAGGGAAACCCTGAGATTTTGTACTGTACCAAAGAAGCTGGATGGAACAGGCTGTATCAAGTTTATGAAAGCCAAATAAGCAACTAGACTAGTATTCCACACTAGGAACTGTTAATTGAAAGGGCACATTGTGTTTATGCTCCAAACCTGGCTATGAGAAAGCACTGTAGACCTTTAGTAGTAAAGATGCAGTCTTACCAGCAAAAAGAGTGTATTCTGACAAAATTGTGGCAGAAGGACAAAGTACTAAAAATAGGAGACAGCAGAGTGTATGTGGAGAATGACTACTCATTTTACACAAGGCAGAAGAGTAAATGTATTCCATTACTCAGGGAATGTCGAGAAGCAGGCATGAGATTCCTAGCTATCTTCGAAATAATTTTCCCAGGAGGGACAAAATCATTTTTGATGAAGTACATGCTAAGGATGAAATGCAAAAGTATGTTCATCAAAAAAGTGAACTGTGAAACAGAAGGAGATGCTGCTTTTGTGTCTGGTAATAAAGAACACAGAGAGATTGTGCCCGTGAAACCGTTCCCAGTGTTTCAATGGAAAATGCTTGGGAGAAGGAAAAAAACACAAGACTCAACTAGAAGAACTGACAGTATGTTGGAAATGAACAGAGGCAAAATTTGGGAGATGGAGATGAACAGGACTAAAACCAGTAACTTGGAAATTGACAAGTGTGGGATTACAAAGCAATAATTGTATTTGTGAAATATGACAAAACAAACAAATCTGGAAATATTGGACTTTTTTGGACTTTGTTAAACTTGTAGGGGACTCTAAAGCATATGACCTACTTCACGTCATTAATGTTTGGAAAAGTACTTAGGAGAGGGGAAGAAGAGGGAGAAAGTTAACTGTAAGTAAAACAATTTTTTTTTAATGGTACTATTTTAATAGTGCATGATTTTTTTGCACGCTATAAAGTAAAGATCTGCTGTTGTCAATCTTTATTTAATCCTTGACTGTCGGCTTGGTTCCATATCTCAGAATCAACTTGGCCGCTATTCCAACTTGCACCTTCCAAAAAACCTTGAGCTCGGCTTTACCCATAATGCTCCCCTCAGAATTACCTCAGATCTCATTTGCCACTTTTAGTGTCAGACACGTTTTTCCTGTCAGCTCTCGAGCGAACTCATTTCCGTTAAAACTGTAATTGTTTTTTGTCTTTGAAATGCTTATTGTAAGTCTCTATCCTTATTTCACTTACCGAGCTCCTGTTTAGGCTCCTTAACACTTTTAGTGTTGCTGTTCCACTACCATTGTTGGTGGTCTCTGCTTACTCTATTTACCTTATGGTAAACCTTCCGTACCATTGTTGGCACTTTTCTTTTTTCTGTCTAACTTTTCTAGTTACCGTAATGGTAGTCTTTCCGTATCATTGTTGGTACATTTTTTTCCTGCCTAATCCTACGAAATAAAAACTTAAAACTTATCTTCCCTTTCCTTCCGTGTGTGTGTGTGTGTGTGTGTGTGTGTGTTTTGTTATGGCAGGGAAGGCAAGGGGTACTTCTGGCTTCAAAAGATGCCAGAAGTGTGAGAAGAAATTGCATAATTCAGCTGGACACTCTGTATGTATCTAGTGTTTGGGCTCGGTGCACTTTCAGGAAGACTGTGCTATATTCCACGGCTTCAGTCTCTGGGCCATTATGGACAGGAAAAAATAAGTTGATTTTGGAGGGCCTTATTAAATCTGATTTCAACGAGGCCAAATCTGCTTCATCTAAAATGGATATTAGCTCACCTTCCTCTTCCTCTTCCAGCAAACATGATGGATCAAAGAAGAGGAGCCGGTCAGTTCCGACAGTCCCGTCTGCACTGCCAACTAAGATGACCAAAACTTCCTCGGTTCCTATAGTTCCTGGGGAACTTGACAGGAAATTGCTTAAACCTTCAGTGCCATCAGTGCCAGTCTTTTCACCAACTGTTACTACTGACACAAAGACTTTGGTGCCTCTTCACTCCCTGGCTCCATCTCTGTTGGAACCGAAGGAATTTTCTTTTACATACAGGCCCCGAACAAGATACTCCCCATCTGTAGACCCTTTTCTAGACCAATCTCCAAGCCCTTTCTTGGAAAAACCTAGACCCCCGTCAGACTCTTCGGTCCTTTCTACCAAGAGCCTCATGGATTCTGATGTTTTCAGACTGGTGGACCAGCTCCTGGTGGTGAGGGGGTTAGCTACTTTGTTGGTTCCTAGCTTCCCTGGCTCTGGAACCTTATCTGTTTCTTCACCTGTTTTTGTTCCTCCTCTGACTCCAGCTGAGACTTCTGAGTTCCAGGCTGTGACAGTTTCGGTTTTGACTGTGTCGGTGCCAGTTAGATCTTCATCTCTGGCACTGGTAGCTACCCTGAGCTCTTCAATTCTGTTGGATCTCTGGGTTGAAGCTTCGCTGTTGGTTCCGAGGAGCATAAATCCACTTCGATGTTGTCGGAGCCGTTCATGCTCCTCAGGGCGTCAGCACATGTGGGCTCAACTCAGGCTTCAGAGTTAGATTCCTTTGTGTGGGATGGGACCACGGTTCTGAGGGAGTCTATCTCGGTTCTGGGCTCCCATTCCTTTATGGGGGACCTGCTTTCCAGGCCATGGAGAGGGCCTTGTCCACTGTGAGCTCACAGTCAATAGCACTCTCATCGGGCCAACATCCCTGTTCTTCCTCTCACCCAGAGCTACCTCCCGCCTCTGCCCTGGGACAGTGGTCACAAAAACCTCAGGATTCAACCATGGTGGTTATGACCTCTTCAGACACCTCTCCAGCCCATCCCACTGAAGAGCTGCCCCTGAAGAGAAAGTGCAAGAGGAAGCACTTGGACTCCCCTAAAGAGTCTTACACAGAAGATACTGATTTTGAAGGTTCCCCAAGGTCACCTGCAGAAGATGTTTCATTTTGAGACTTTTTAGAAATCCTGAAACATAGGGGTAGCTGGACTTCCCATCAGCCTTCTTCAGAGGATTCAGTATACCTGCAGGCGTTCCATGCCTGACCATTTACCTCTTGGATCTCTCAGACAGTTGACGGTCTACTTAAATTGATTGTGCAGTGGGCTTGGAAGATACCTGATTCCATTGAGCCAGTCCCAAAGAGACCAGACCACATTTTGTCAGCTCCTGAGGATCACCAACATTGGGCTAAAGGGATACCAGTAGATACCATGGTGGTTGCCGCAGCCACCAAAAAGCAACTTGCCGATGAAAGTCCTACTATCCATCCTCCTAACAAAGAGTCTAGGATGATAGATTCGGAAAGTGCATGTATGCAAGATTGAGCTTTGCTCTCAGGTCCTTGAACTTTATGGCACATTTTACAAGATTCCAACGGGATCTGATAAAGGAGCTATCAGATACTGTGACAAGAGTTGTAGCTGAGGGAGTGTAATATAAAGTATCTTTCCAGCTGGCAACTTTTGAATCAATATGTAATTCATCTATGAGGCTTATTGCCCACACAGCCAAAGGGACATCTAGGGCAGCAGGTTCTGGCGTAGCCATGAGGGAACATGCCTGGATGCACTTATGTGAATTTTCAGAGTCATTCAAGTCTTCTTTCATCAATGTTGCTTTTGACGAAACATCCCTTTTTAACCCCAAAGTCAAAGAGACCCTCGCCAAATGTGAGAAGGATGGAAAGACCCTTTGTGCTGTGGGTGTATGCTTTTCCACTCCTCAACGGTCTTACTCCAGGAACAAGAGGAGTGGGAAGCTGTGGTTCAAAAAGTCCCAAAGACCTTTCCAGGACTCACGTGACAACGACTCCCCCCGGGCAGAGGGAGAGTTATAATGGCAGACGCCATGCATGAGGCTGAGGTGGCCCACAAAGTCAGGGTTCCAGGTATTCTTTTCCTGGTAACTCCTGTCAGTGCTCCTGATTGGAGGCCCAATTGCCATCGTCTGGAGGAAGTTGGGGGATGATTATCCCTGCATGTATCTGTCTGGCTAAATATAACAATGGGCAGTTGGGTGCAGAGGATTATAATCAGAGGCTACAATATCCCCTTTTCAAAAAATCCAGGCAACCAAAAAAAATCCCATATGTCCCACCCAATCACAGGGATGCAACAGTCTTAGAAATTCAAAAACTGCTCAAGAAAATAGTCATCCAAACAGTCCTACCACACCAAATAGGATCCGAAGTTTACTCAAGATTCTTTTTAGTGCCAAAAAAACTGGACTGGAGACTGATTTTTGATCTCAATGTGTTGAATAAGTCATTCCAACAAACTAAATTCCGGACGGTTATGGTTAACTCTGTACTTCTCTTCTTAGGAAAAGATGATTGGATGTGCTCAATTGATCTTCAGGATGTGTATTACCATATACAAATGAACAAGCGCTCCAGAAGATTCTTGCACTTCTGGCTGCGAGACAGTCTTTATCAGTTCAGAGCTCTGCCCTTTGATCTCACCACAGCCCTCAGGGTGCTCACCAAATGCATGGCAGTGGTAGCAGCTCACTTCAGACTGCAAGGATTCTGCTTGTTTCCATACTTAGATGACTAGGTCATCACCACACCCACCAGACATCTAGTGTTGTAGGCAAGGAATTATGTTCTTCAAGCTTGCTCCTGGCTAGGGATCACTGTACACTATGTAAAATCCCATGAAGAGCCAACACAGTAGTTGGAATTTATAGGAGCAGTGTTGAACACAAATACTTGAATCATGTCTCTTCCCTCACAGAGACTTCAAAGAATAAAATGGTAAGTCAGCCGGATAATTCGCGGCAAAAAAGTGACTGCAAGATTTGTTGTTAAGAACTCTAGGATCAGTGGCAGCCGCCATCACTTTAGTTCCCCTTGTGAGATTTCACATACGAATTATACAGTGGCTATTGGCGCCACAATGGTCTCTCCCTTTTTAATTTCTCCAAATCTTTTGGGTTTCTAAAACCATGATGGGAATGGACCCCATTCCTAAGTCAAAGTACAATTAAAGTTCATGAAATTAGTATTGTTTCACTCTTTGATGTCAGCCAGAAGTGCTCTTCACAGCACTCGCAATGTGCCCAGTAATGACTCCTTCTGCAGTTCCTATGGAGTTACATGTATTGGTAGTGTATCTAAATATGAGTGTAGACTCTTTTTTATAAGACCCATTGCTCCTACTGCTGTTGGAACTATCTGGGTATCCTTCTTCCACATTGCTCTCATTTCTGCTTGAAGATCCTGATATTTTATAACTTTGTGTCTCTCTGTACACAGGACAATGTAGTGATTGGGTGTGGCGATTTCAATGATCAATGCTATTCTTGTCTTCTTTTCTTGGACTACTACATCCAGCTTTCTAGCATCTGTCTTTTGAATTGTTGGTAATGGGTGATCCCATATGATGTAGACTTTATCATTTTCTATGATGCATTGTGGCTTATGTTTCCAGTGTTTTTCAGCCACTCCAAAACCATAATGTTTGCACAATCCCCAGTGCAACAGTCATGCCACATTATTATGCCTTTCAGTGTACAGTCTTTCTGCCATTAGTATGTCACAACCAGCAACGAGGTGTGCAACTGTTTCCAGTTTGATTTTATAAAACCTACATTTGTCTGTTTCTCCCAGATGTTCAATGGACTTTGTAAACTAACGTGTACGTAGCCCACTATCTTGTGCCACCCATATTAACCTTTCATCTTTTGGTTTGAATTCACTTCTCTTTAACCATTCCTGCGTTCATTCCTGATTAACGTGAGGTTCTTCCAGAAGTTTTCTATAGTTGCAACTATATTTATGCATTTTCCACATTTCTTGCCTTTTCATCTGATCCTTCATCTTATTCTTTCTTTTGTTTTTTGGCAAATTCAGTTGCTGCCTGATATTTATCTACTTCTGGTTTGATTTCCATTCCTGCTTGATGCCGATATGCTTTTGCTAAGTTAAGCAGGGAAGTCATCTTAGATTTATTCTCCTCATGTTTCAAAACTTTCACTATATTTGGGTCTTGTGAGGTCAGTAGATATGTGTGGAGTCCCACAATTGCAGATCTATGTATGTAATCATTTTCAAGGAGGCCCATCTCTCCTTCAGAACGGGGACTATATAATCTTGGTGTGCACTGATTTTTATAGATCATTTGGTGAGCATGAAGCTTCCTTCTTGTTTTAATATCTAATCTGTCCAACACGTTTTTGGGACAGTCAGTCAGTCCAAAACTGTAAGTTAGGACAGGAAGAGCAAATTGGTTTATAGCTTAGATTTTGTTCCTAGATGTTAATGCTGTTTTCAGGATTAATTTAAGTCTTCTAAAATATGCCTTACTAAGTTTTACTCGCATTTGTGCATGTTTTATTGCTGACCCTTCATCAATTCCCAAGTACTTATACACTCCCTCTTTCTCAAGTTCTTTTATATCACATTTTTGTCCCAAACTGATGTTTTCCTGGTGCTGCAGTTTTCTTACTTTAAAGGTTGCTTTTGCACATTTATCAAGACCAAATTACATTCTAATATCATCTGAAAAAGATTTGACAACCTGCAGCTTTGCTTTCAGTTCATCATCTGATGAGCTATACAGTTTTAAATCATTGACAAATAGAAGATGAGAAGTCTTTAGACTTTAATGTTTTCTATGAGCCAAATTGTAGCCATGGCCTAAGCTGTTAAGGGCAAGGCAGAATAGCAGCGGTGACCGAGAATCACCCTGGAATATCCTCCTTTGAATTTTTATCCCTGGGATAGTAATTCGTCCTTTGTCATGGTTTAATTGCAAAGTGATCTGCCATTGTTTCATGGTCACTGTAATGCAGTCGATCAGTGTAGGGTGTATCTTATACATTTTTAAGCACTCTTTTATCAATGAATGTGGGATACTATCAAATGCTTTTTTGTAGTCAATCCATGCTATACTTAGACAGTTTTTTACAGTTCCCCACTGTGATTTTATTTAACAATAAATGATCCTTTTTTCCATATGACGTTCTTTTATTGCCCTTTTGTTCAACTGCCATAATTGAGTTTTCTTCTAAATGACTATAAACTCTGTCAGCATCAATTCCCATGTATAGTTTATATGTCATCGGAAGGCAAGTTATTGGTCTATAATTTTGGGGGGAGCTTGCAGGTTCACTCTTAAGTAGGAGCATTGTTTTACCTGTTGTTACCCAGACTGGTGTCTGTTCGGGGTGCGCATATAAATAGTTCTTACTCATGGGTAGGTCTTCATGCAAAGATGTCAATACTTTTAACCAAAAGTTAGGTACTGCATCTGGGCGGTAGAGGCTTTTCATTACTTTGTTTCAATCTCTCTGGCTGTTACTTCATCCCATTTTATATCATGTACCTTTAAACTTGTTATTCTTTCTTTTACTTCTTTTATCCATTTAGCATATTTGTTGTGTTCCACAAGATCTTCATAGATACTTCTACAGAATGCATCTATTTCTTCTTTTTTTGGCAGTCTTTCAGTTCCTTTTACCTTGTTTCTCAATTCTCTGTAAAACTTTTTTGGGTCATCACTGAATTGCCTGTTTTGTACTTTTCCTGTATATTTATTTAAGTTTTTCCACCTGTGCTGAAATTTTTAATTTGTTATTTGCGATGGTGCAAGATAGATCCTGGTCTGTTCTAATACTGTGCACTGCTTTTATCACATCTATTTTTCGTAGTATTTTTGTTGATCTATTCTCTCTTCTATAGTCTTCTAGCAGTGACACTTGTCTTAATTGCTTTATTTTTTTTTTATTCGATACTTCCATGATGGTATTCGATTTCTCCCCTTCCTTTGCCTCACTACCCTGTGCTGTTGTGGTAGAACTTTATCAGTTATTAATTTAGCTGCACAGTAACATATCCTATTTACTTTTGTTATATTACATGGATCTCTATGGACAGTACTAATTACTGTGTTCATTTGTTTTATCAGACTTCTGACTTTTGGGGTTTTATTGACCTACTGCAGTCTATTTCTTTAATTGATTTTAATATATCAATGTCTATTAAATCAAGCAACTCTTCCCTTAGTTCATTTTCTTTTAGACTGAGGGCACATCCTTTGTTTTCCACTTCCTGCGGGCATTCTATAGAAAGTTCTATAGCATCTTCATGTGGCACCTTCTCTTCGATTTCATCCTGTGCCATCTGTTGCTCTGTCATATTTTAATTCACTGACTTATCACTCCTTAATATTGACTGCATCAGTTTCCGCAGTCTCCTGTTCTTTCCTTGCTGACTAGCTTTAAGTAAACGTTTAAACTGGTTTCCTGTGGAAGGCTCCAAAATATCTTGATATGGCACCTGACCAATTGCTTCCTGTTCTACTGGTTTTCTTTTAATTTGGATATCCATTGCTCTATCCTGTTGTGGTGCTTTCTGCATTACATTTTCTACAGTAAATCCTTCACTTTGCACGTACTCCATAACCTCAGTTTCTGTTTCTTTAACTTCTTCATTACTGATCTCCTTTTCTACTTTTCCTCTTTGTCTTCTTATTTTTTGTGTTGTAAAGTTTTCCATCTCCAGATTCCTTTGTCTATATTTCTCTTCAAATATCTTTGCTGGTGCTCTTTTTGTATTGGTTAGTTTTGCTTTCTCCTTTGCATAAATATTACACCATATTAAATCTCTTTTTCTTTCCCATGTCCATATTTCTTCTTCAGATGTCTCCTGATCTTCCTGCTTCTCCTTACTTTGGGGACTCACTCCATCATGCTGTGTCTGTGATGTAGTCTGTCTTAGACTTTCTACATTAATTCCTTCACTTCACAGACACTCCATAACTTCAATTTCTATTTCTTTAACTTCTGCTTTACTAATCTTCTTTTCCACATTCCATCTTTGTGATATTATTTTTTTTATTGTGAAAATGTCCATATCTTCATATTTTACAATGGCTCTTAGCGCCACAATGGTCCTAACTGAATCAGCCAATGTCCCATCAGGTATTAATCACCAGTTTATGCAAGAAAGACCAGTGACACTTTGTCTGGCCCTTCGTCCCTCCTCAACCCCAAGCCGTAGTGACAACCAATGCATGCTAGATGGGGGGGGGGGGCATTATCTGGGAAAGACAGTCCAAGGCACTTGGTCCCAATCAGAGGCCAATTTGCACATCAGTGTTCTGGAGGTGAGGTCAGTGCTTTTGGAGTAAGTCACACCCTCCCCTTTGGAACGATTGTGAATCAAACAGACAACATGGCAGTTGTGTGGTACATCAACAAACAGGGAGGAACCAGTTTTTACCCCTTTTGTCAAGAAACACTCAGGGTATAGCAGTGTACAATTTCATCTGACTGCTTTCTTATCGCAAGACACATACCGGGGAGCTCCAACGTGATTGTGGACAAGTTGAGCGGCTGCATTCTGATGCCTCATGAGTGGTCTTTCAATCCTTTGGTGACGGAAAGGATCTTTTTGCATCCCCCCTGAACAAGTGCAGTAGTTACTTTGCCCTGTCCCCACCCCACTGGGGAGTCACAGAGAGCTGCTCTCCTTCACGATTGGCCCTCCAGTCTTCTGTATGCTTTTCCCCCAATATCTCTCATTTACCAGTTTCTGAAGAAAGCCAGCAAGTCGAAGAACAGGATAATTCTCATTGCTCCATTCTGGCCTTGAACGATATGGCTCCCCTTGCTTTGGTCTCATCTAATTCGGAGACCTTTGACCCTGGATCCAGCTCCAGACTTTTTGTCCCACCCAGAGGGACCCGGTCTTCTGAATCTCAAGCTCACTGTGTGGCTCCTCCAGTTCCAATCATTCCCAGGCATACTAATCTCTCTGCCTCAGTTCAATGAATTATTCTAGCCTCCCATAAGCCTTTGGCTAGAAGAGTATATAACAGTAAGTGGCAAAAATTTTCAAACTGGACATCAGAGAATAATACTGATCCATATTTTATGCCTGTTGATAAGGTCTTAGAATTATTTGCATCGCTCTTTAATACAGTAGCTGCATCTTTGACGGTTCAAGTACATCTAGCTGCTATTTCCAACTTTCACAGTGGTTTAAGTGATACAGCTGTAATGTCCCACAGACTTTGTAAAGCTTTTCTGAAAGGAACTTTAATACTCAGACCTCCATACATGGATCCTGCCACACCTTGGGACTTGAATCTGGTTCTGCAGTCCATAATATATTCTCCATTCGAGCCAGCTGCAAATTTCGACCTGAAGTATTTATCTTGGAAAACTTTATTTTTGATTGCCATTACTTCTGCAAGGAGAATTTCAGAATTACTGGCCTTATCTTGCAAGTCTACTTACCTAATCCTCCATAAAGACAGGGTGTCATTGTGGACTAACACACCCTTTCTACCAAAAATAGTTTCTGCGACAAATATCAACTAGACAATCCAACTTCCCGTATTTTTTCCCAATTATTCAAACAGAGGTGAATATTGCCTACATTTGCTGGATGTTCATAGACAATTACTTTTTTACCTTCACAGAACAAAATAATTCAGAAAATCTGACCAGTTATTTATCTCCTTTTCTCCAACTACCCTATGCAAAATGATCTCTAAAGTTACTCTGGCTAAATGACCAAATGGCGAAATGGCTAAAAAGGTGGTGGTATTGCAGTTCTGTACTCTGATCTTCTCAATCTCTCCCACCTACAAACACCATTATCAAGTTTTCACCCTGCTGAACTAATTGTACTAAACTGTCACTTAAATATTCCCACAAAAAGTTTGCTGTAGCCTCAGTTTATATCCCACCTGGAAAAAAAATTCCAATCCTAGAAAATATACTGTCATGGCTGTCTGACAACCTATGAAACTACCATTCTGGAAGATATAAACATAGATTGTTCAAAACTTATGACAGACTCTCCAAATATTAGTATTAACCTACATGGCTTCAAACAACTCATTACATCTCCCACTCATATTAGTAAAAACTTTGGTACCACCGCTATCCTTGACTGGATACTTACTGCAGACCCTAATCTTTACCACAACCCCCACAACCTACCCGACTCCCTTAGTGACCACTTACCTATTCACGTCCAAAGATACTCTCTCCAAATACCTAGATCCCACATATACAGAGACTGCCGTAAATTATCCTCCTTTGATACTGAATCTTTTAACTATAAACTGGCATCCATTAACTGGTCCTTCCTTCAGCACCCTCCCCTTAATGAAACTGTTGAAATATGTAACCAGATTTTCCTCGACAGCTTAGACTCACTTGCTCCCCAAAGGAAAATTAGGATAAAAGCCAACTATGCGCCTTAGCTATCACAAGATACCTGCTCACTAATGCACAAAAGGGATAGTATCTGGAAAACCTGGCAGAAAACCAAATCTCCTACCCTACTACAAAATTACAAGGAAATTAGAAACTATACAAAAAAAATCATATTTATCAGGACAAGAAAAACTGTTATAACTCAGCAAAAAATAATCACCTCTCCAACTCTTAAGAAATTCTGGTCAACTGTCAATAATATCCTTTACCCTAAAAACCTCACAACCCCTAACCCCTTCCCTAATAACTCACCACTGGAAACTATGACCCTTCTAAATAACTACTTCATAGACACTATCTGCAAACTAACTAATGCAGACCATAACCCCAATCCCCCAATAATCTTCCACTTGTCGTACTCATAATAACAAACACCCTTTCTCTTAAAACTGTCCCCACCTCCTATATCAAATCTCTTCTTCATAAACTTAAACCCTGCTCCCCATCTGCTGATAAACTACCCCCTCCTTTCTCAAGCTTGCTGCTGAATCCATAGCTTTCCTTATTTCTCTTGTAATAAATAGATCTATTCAAGAAGACACAGTTCTAAATATCTGGAATTTTTTCTCCACTGTACCACTGCACAAATGATGTAACTCCACAGACACCTCTAAGTTTGGATCTATAGCCATCTTAGCGCCACTTTCTAAAATTTTTGAAAAATGCATCCACTCTCAACTGCTTAACCTAATTCAGGAAAACCTCTTGACCCCTACCCAACACTTTCAGCCAAACCACAGTACTGCTACTGCCCTGTTATCTTTCACTCATACAGTTGCTGAGGCCAGAGATAATAATCAACTTATGTCCTGTCTCTTCCTTGAACTATCCAAAGCATTTGATACAGTACCTCACTAAACTACTAACAAAACTAAATGATCTTAACCACTCTCCTCTTACTTTACAGTGGTTCTCCCACTACCTTACTAATAGACTGCAATCTGTCTGATGGTTCACTTCCAGCTCCCCTTTCTTGCCTGTAAAATTAGGTGTTCCCCACGGTTCTATCCTAGGCCCCCTTCTATTCAACATCCTTACTAACCACCTCCAATCTGCCTGCAGCCACTCCACTCGTATCCAATACGCAGATGACTCAACCCTCATCACCACCTCTGCCAATATGTCACATCTCCACTCACTTACACAAAACACATTCATCTCTGTAGAAAAATGGCTTAATGAAAACCAGCTTATCCTAAACTCTAAAAAAACTAAACTCTTACTCTTCCTACCAAGATCACTGTCACACCACAAGTCCACCTTTACCATCTCTTATCTAAACAATACAGTCATCAAAGTTGATCCACATACTAAACTCCTGGGTATCGTAATAGATGACCGAGTAAACTTTGATCAGCATATTCATCTGTATATCAAAAAAGACACATCAGTAACTAGGAGTATTGTATTGGAACAAAACATTCCTTACACCTGACACCAAACTATCCCTAGCTAGGTCTTTCATCCTGCCATGCCTTCTCTATGCCGGTCCCATCCTAACTAACTTACAATCCACATTAATCTTCCAGTTCAAGCAAACATATAATGAAATTGGCATATCTGCAGCTAACCAAACGTATACATCACAGCATTGCATTGCATTAAAAAAAACTACAATGGCCAGAATTCCCTCATTAACTTCGTATCTCACAGTTGCACATTACACACTTCATCCTTCACAAACCTACTGCCTGCCCTCTCCATTTCCTTCCTCGTTTCCTTCTGCACCCCCTCAAGATCTCTCAGAGGCTCTGACCAACTCCTTGACATACATAACCCAACAAAAATACTTTATAATTACAATGTGTCGTTAGCCTGGAACAAACTTCCTAACTCTATTAGAAACATCCCAAATACAGATCACTTCAAAAAGCAACTAAAACTTTATTTCTTAAGCACATGGATCTGCCCTTGCCAGGAGCCTACATGAATCCTTCCATCTCTCCGACCATTTTCATCTTCCTTTAACTCACTTCTCTTCCTCTCTAATAACATGATGGATATTTCTCTTTGAATCTGCCTTCCTCAAAATTTTAAGTAGCTATACACATCTACTCGTGTGACTCCTTATGTATCCACTACAACTAAAAACAGCACAATTATATATGTTGTTCATCTGTTTTTGTAATTACTGACACTCTTATACTACATTGACTCCAATCTGCTTTTATATTGAACATTCCATGCCCAGATTTGTAAGTACTTATTGTGCATATTTGGAATTGCCAGATTTTGTTACTACTTATTCTTGGCTAACTTTTTTGTGACTATTCCACATTTTTCTCCTTATTTTTTACTATGTTGTATAACTTAAATTAAATTTTTCTATGGTTTATGAATATTTGTATGCAGTGTCCTGGAGCTTTTCTCCTTGGGTCTCCACTGAAAACGAGTTTCTAGCTCAGTTGGACCAACCCGGTTAATAAATGTCAAATAAATAAATGCATAAATAAATAAGTAAATAATGGCAAAGAAAGTGCAACTACCAGGTCCTGTTAAGGCTCATTCTACAAGACCAATAGCCACTTCTGCAGTTTTTCATTTCAGAGCTTCTATAGACAGTATCTGTGCAGCGGCTACTTGGGCATCCCTGTATACCTTTATTACTCATTACAAGCTGGATCTGGTCCCTAGGGGATGAGCATATTTTGGTTCGATGGTGCTCAGGAATATTCTTTCTTGAGACCTTCCAAGATTTAGGTAGCTAGGGACTCTGTCCCACAGTCAAGGATTACGTGAAGATTGACAACTTTAGATAAAGAAGCTATGTCTTACTATAACATTCCATCTGCGCTGTCCATCTGAACTTATGCTTGACATCCCCACCCTCCTTCCCCCTGCCTTTCCAGTTACTTGGTGGAATGGCTCTATCCCAGTACATTTTATTTCCTTTTTTTGAATACAGATATGGTCTCTGATCTGTTAATTCCTGTCTGTCACTATCTTGTGCAAACTTGATCTGAGGTAATCTTCAGATGAGCATTATGGGTAAAGCAGCACTCGAGAGTTTTTGGAAGGTGTGACCTGGAATAACAGCTGAGTCGGTTGTGTGATACAGAACCAAACCCACATTCAAGGGTAAGTGAAGATGGACAACACAGATGGAACATTATGGTAACATAACTTCTTTTTTTCAGTTATTTTTAAGTGTAATGGGGAATACTAATGTAAGTGGTGCTCCTTTTTTTTTCTTTCTCCCTTCTTCTCTCTTTCTCCTTGTTTTGGCACTGGAATGGCAAAAAAAAAAAAAAAAAAAAGAACAAGAAAAATGTTAAAAGAGCAAGACAAAAGAAAACAAATGTGATTTTTCTCATTCTTGCACAGGGGAATGACTGGATTAAGAGTTTAAAAGAGAACAAATAAACAAAAAAGAATAGTGAATATTATAAGGGTTTTTTCTAGTAAATATACGTATGCTTAGCAATTTTATATCTAGTTCTTATGTCTCTAGGAGACAATCTGATAAAGAGAAGTGGATAGGAGATAATGTTCTCTGAAAGCACGCAAGTGTTTTCCCATCACATGGATAACCTTTCTTTTAGGTTAACTCAAGTGTGTGAGTGTGGCAGTCAGTTTGGAACATTTTTTTTTCCTGTTAGGATAGTAAAACTTCAATATTTGAAGATGTACATAGTTTTGTATGTTATTATTAAGTTAATAGGTTTTAGCGGGGTTTTGGGGGGGGTTGTTTGAGGGCTTTTGGTAAATCAAAAAGTTTGGAAGATGTGACACAGGCTGAAATGGACATGACAAAAACAGCTGTATAAAAGATCAATCTGCCAAACAGTGCTTGCATGTAACACAAAAGGTGGAACTAAATTATCAAAAAAGCTGTTATAAATAAAAGGTGTTAATAATAACTTTTTAAGACAATGATGCTTTCTGTGATGTCTTTAAATGTTAATGGTCTCACAGATAAATACAAAAAAGAAAGAATTGTGAACTACATTAAAAATGTAGAGTGCAGTCATGTATTTATATTCCACCGAAAACTGCTGTACTGGATCTAAAGAAAAATTTGGGAGTAATAATTAGCTTTCAGCAAGGAAACAAAGAAACCATAGGGGATATATTTATGTCTCACAAATAGGCAACAAAATCTTGAAGATTTAGGATCCTTGCCTGGAAGTGTTTACATAGGTATTTTTACTCAGGTAGATAGCAAATGTTGGAGGTGTGATGGGGAAGAAAGATGTAATTGGGAACATATTTTCTGGGAGTGTAATTAGTTGGCAGACTTTAAAGATTCCCTGCAGACTGCTCTGTTGTAGTTGCTGGGTGAGCAAATTGGAGTAACTAGGGAAATTATTTTTTTGAGCTATGATACAGAATCGGAACTGCCTAAACATAGTAAGTCCTTGCTGAGTCTAATTATGATGGCTGCTAAAAAAGCAATTACTAGAAAATGGAAATGAAAGTCTAAACCAACATTACTAGAAGTAGTGAAGATAGTAACAGAGATAAAATAACTGGAACTGGGCTCTTTAGAAAAGGGTAGGAGCAAATTACATAGGAAAAAATGAGAGATGTGAGATCAGTACATGCAGAGGAGGACCGAGGTTTGAAAGAAGGCAGGATTTGAATGATCTATGCAATGGTTGACTAGCAATGACTGGATATGTTAAGAGTGATATATAATGTTTGTAGCTACAGTTGTGTCAGCACGGTTTGGAATGTATAATGTTTGCAACTGAGATTGCGTCGCAATGGTTTATTTTCATTTATATAAATGTAGCATGGCCTATGTCATACATGATAATTTAATAAAGATGTTTCTTGTTTAAAAAATGTAGAGTGCAAATAGCTATGCTACAGGAGACACACTTGGAAAGAACTGAATATGTGAATTTGATAAAGAACGTTTTTCAGGATGATTATTCAGCAGAATACGTGGGGCAAAGGAAAAGAAGAATACTCCATTAGTGATAGAAGAGGATAAAAAATATAATAACGGAAGATTCGTAGACCTAAGGGGCTACTGCTAAGGGAGGAGGATTACACTGTCATATATTTATATTCCACCAAAAACTGTTATAATGGAGCTTAAGAAAATTCTTGGAGAAATAATCAGCTTTCAGCAAGGAATATTACTTATAGGTGGGGACTGGAATTTGATGTGCAACAGTGAAGATGTGTCTGGGGTGCCCAGAAGGGAAAATAAAACAAAGGATGGTAGCTTTTTTGCAGAAATTTATGAAAATATTTTGCTTGGAATATGTGAATTCAGTACTAGAAGTTCGGAGTGAATTTATATATTGTTCCCCAAGATATAAAAACTGGGCTAGGCTAGACAGAATTTACATTTCACAGGAACATGTGCATTTAATTGAAGGTCTTGATACACACCCAATAACTATTTCAGATCATGTGCTAATAATAACTAAAATAAAAACACAGGTAATGAAATAAAAATGAGACACCATTGCTTTCCCACCTAGCCATTGAAAAGAGATGAATTTAAGGACTGGGTAGTGGAAATTATTCAGGAGATATTAGAGAAAATATAAATTTCTTCTGAAAATATAGCTGGGGAGTGGGATAAAATTAAAGCAGAGTTTAAAAATAGGGTGGAAATAATAGAAAGAGAGATAGAGTTAAGAAGTAAGAAGAATTAGAATGCAAAACAGAAAATAAGGGTTTACCTCAGTAATATGCATGAGTTTAGAAAGATTGCTGTTACTTGACTGTTTTTTGTTAAAAATTCTAGAGCATAAAAAGTTTTAGCACAACTCAGGCAATAGAAAGTCGAAAAGGCTGTCACCAAGGTTAGGGAGACTTTAACAAGGAAGATAACAAGAGGCCTTGTAGAAGTATTAGTGGCAATGGAAAATCCTCCCTTCTTTTCTAGGGATTCTCCCTCATCCTCCAAATCAAAACCAAACTGATCCTTATTAATTATCCAGGGAAAAATCTGAGATAGCCTATTTGCCAGTATGGACGCAAATACTTTAATCATGGTTCAACACGAAAGTGGTCATGTGAACTTGGACTGACTGAGCCCCTTCTTTCCATTACTGTTACTGAGATTACTGCTGCTTTTTTCCAGGATTCTGGCATTCTTCTCTGTTTTAATGCAAAATTGAACATCTTGTGCCATAACAGAGTAATACTTGAGTTGTACCATTTCCACACTTCTGTTGGAAACCCATCCCAAATTAGTAATTAATCTATGGCCTGGGATTTTATTTGATCCTCTATCTTTTGTTCTATTATAGGTCTTTTTACCTCTCCTTTCATGCGGCATATAATGTCATCTATATAGTATCCCCTAAATATTTCCGTCTTCTGGTTCCCTACATGACATTAGTGTTCCAGGCTCTCTCACCTCACTCATACTTGTTATTTTTTGTTGTCAACTTTTGTAATTTTGGCATATTTTCAAAAAATGTTTTATTGCTACTTGCTTGCTTTTTTAGTTGTTCCATAAATCGTTTGATCTCCTCTCAAGTTCATCCATTTCCTTCAGCTCTATTTCATTTAACTCTGTTCCCTTCTGAAGTGTTCTTTTTCTGTTACTAATTTAACCTTCATAAACCTACTTCTTTCCATCCCAGCTTTTCTTCTCCTCCAACAAACTTTCCTGTAGTCCTTTTTTGAATATTTCCCATCTCTTGAATTTATCCATCTGCTGCTCCTGTATTTCTTCAAGTTGATCCTTCAGTCTTTGTATTAAATTTATTCTCTCTTGTTTATTTTTCAACCAACCCACAAATGATATCTAATACCTTCCTCCCTTTTCTATCTTTGGGTTCTTCAGGTTTACCCTGACTGATGAGTGATCTGATACGATTCTAGAAGTCACCTCATCACTGCCATTTTTATTGGCATACTGGTGTTCTACTTCCATATTTACTTTATGAAACTTGGAAGGATAGGCCCTTATGACATCCCACCATGCCTCGCAAGTACCACAGTTTCACCCTGACCAGTGACAGTTCTGGGTCCTTTCCACTGTGTGTATATTATGCTTACCTCCCATTCCAAGCATTTCATCTGTGGTACAGAATTGTTTTTGTAGAGCTTTCCAAATTCTTTCCAACCATTCAGTCTCAGCAAATGCTTTATAATGCTGTCTCACTGCCATGTTCCTTGTGATCCATTCTAGAGCAGAGAACTTATCAGTCAGAACTGAAAGGAGATTTGGGTCCTGAACAATCACATCTGATATGGGCTATATCCGTAGACATTCTGCATAGTACTTTTTGCCATCAGACCCCATTGTAATGCCATTTTTCAGTTGCATCCAGCACTAGCTTTTACTTTCAACATTGTTTATATTAGTGTTAGATTGTATCTTACTAAGAGCGCATTGCTTCAAGCACTGTATGCCACCATGGTCAAAGTTTGTTTTAAAAATCTCTGCCACATCTCTTGCATCATTATTGAACTGTCCACTAAATAGCTTCTATGGTGGACCACACTTGTTCTTCGTGTTTCACTGTTGCAGTCAGCACATTTGGGTTATCCTGCCAGGGGTAGCCCTCAGTCAGCTCGAATACCAGTGGCTTAGTATTTCTGCGTCGGATGCTGTCACTCTAGGACTGACGGCAGGTCGTCAGGGGTATAAAATCAGGCAGCCGACGCCATTACATCAGTCTTTCTTGCCAAGGAGCCAGAAGCAGAAGCAGTTCGCACGAGTCCTGGTCGGCTGCTACCTGTGTTTTCATTTCCGAATTGAAGTTGAAGCCTTCTAAAGCTAAGTACCCCATTGGGGATCATTTTTTCTTGCTCTAACCGATGTAAGAAAAAGTTAACAATTGTCTCGCCTGTGGAAAGTAAATACCACTCTGAGATTTCCATTTTTACTGCGTCACCTGTTTAGGCCCAGACCACGACGTCCCCCGCTGTCACTTTTGTGCTTTGTTCAACACCAGAACTGTACGTCGTCAGGCCCTTATTGTAGCTAGATATTTTCGCTCTCAGTCTTCGAAATCCGATATGGCTTCAGTAAGCCATCTGACTACCGATCTTCCAAAAAAAACATAAGAATAAAGACATTAGAGGCAGACCGCACAGGTCCAAAACTGCCAACAATGTTTCCGCTAAGCTAGTCGCCAGTTCTCCGGTCCTCAGTGAGGCACTTTCGCAGCCCCTGATGCCCGCTTCTGTGGATTTGCAGGCCGCCACTGAGACCCTTTTGGAGTCTGGTATGCTGCGAGACTCTTCTTCGACTAAGGATCCTGCGGATGTGTCTACCTTGGATGGGTCCAGAGCCGCTGAGCAGGCACCGTCTTCCAGCTTCCGAGGAAGTACTTCTCACTACCAATACTCGACACAGACCTACGACTTCTTTCGCGTCTTCAGTTCTTTCTAAAACTATCAAATTTCTAAGGCCTAGGGTGCAAACCACACCTAAAAAACGACAACCTAAGCTCAGGCACCTGCTTCCTTGCCTCAATCTCAAATGCTTAAAATGGTAGAAGACCTTATTATGCTTATTAGGAGAAGCCAGGCTACCCCTTCCAAAAGAAAAAGAGACTTGTCCTCAGTAGTTTTATCTGAACAGGCGTCCGATGACTCTAATGCATCTGAATATGAAGATATGCAACCCCTCTCTGCTTATGAGGATTCTGATGCAGAGGACTCCATTCCTTCTGCCTCTCCACCCGAGGATTTTTCATTTGGGGAAACCCATCATACTTTAAGGGAGCATTTCCAATGCGAATGTCAAGACTATCCTCAGTCAAAAAAGAGACTCAGGGAATTCTTAGTTTTACCACAGCACAGACCTTTGGTCATTCCTCCTGTCCTGGATGCTGTGGATGATGTTTTTTGGAATCCAGTTTGACTCTTGCCACACTTCCTCCTGCTCTCAGGAAACCTGACAGGTATTACAGAGTCCCTGACTCTCACAAATTTCTTTTCAAAAATCCTACTGCTGACCCAGAGGTCAACTCTCAAAGACTTAAAGGAATAAAAGCAACTTCAGCTAAGAATCCCACGCCCCAGATAGGGATTCCCGAACTTTAGACAGATGGGGTAAAAAAGTATACACCTCTGCTACTCTTGCTATTAGAGCATTACATTTTCAGTTCCATGTTGTGAAATATCAGCAGCATACCATGGAACTCCTCAAACAAAAATATCTTCCTTTCCTGCTTGTGCAGAAAATAAAGAATTACAAGGGCTAATGCATTCTACAAGTCAAGTAACTAAGCACACCTTGGATTGTGGCTTTGACACCCTAGAAGCATCTTGCATGGCAGCAGTCACTGGTTGTGTCCTTAGAAGGCATGCAGCCTCCGAGGTTCAGTAGGCATTGCCCCTTCAAGCACTGGTCCTTTCCTGCCCCCTCCAGGCCAGGTCAACCCAAACCCAGGGAAGCAGGACCCCCCCCCCCCCAGACAGCAGCCCCAGGGAATGCAGAGATCTAAGCAATGGAGTTCCTCCTCTTCAAAAACAGGGAGTGGAAAGCCACCCCCTTATGGTAAGAGCTCACAATGACTTTACACCTCCACCCCCCCTCTGCCCACCTGCTTGTGCCCCTAGGAGGAAAATGCTCCTTCCACGCAAGCAACTGGGCCACTATTACCAATGACCGATGGGTCCTCAACATAGTGTCCCAGGGATACAAATTTTATTTCCACACTCCGTCAACCCCAAAAGGGTTCCCAGATCTTCCTCCAAACCAGTGGGCAGAGGCCATAAAGCAAGTCCTTTCCCTACTTTCCATGAGGGCAATACAGCATGTTCCTGCAGAACAGATAGGCCAAGGTTTCTACTCCAGACTCTTCCTGGTACCCAGAAAAGAGGGCACATGGTGCTCCATCCTCAATCTATCCATTCTAAACACCTTTCTGGTGATACCAAAATTCAAATTGCTCACCCTCCAGCAACTTCTACCAGTGCTTTCCAAGGATGCTTGGTTAGCCACCCCAGACCTAAAAGAGGCCTACCTACACATCCCAATCAGGGAATCATGCAGGAAATACCTTTGCTTCAGGGCAGGATCTATGCACTTTCAGTTCTCTGCACTTCCCTTTGGCTTATCCACTGCTCCCAGAGATTTCACAAAATGCCTGGCTCCCGCCATTGCTTTTTGCAGACAGAGAAATATTCAAATTTACCCATATTTAGACGATTGCCTGATTCAGGCAGAAAGTCAGGAAAAGCTGTTACAGCACCTGACTTTTGTAAAGGACCTACTGACCTCCCTGGGGTATACTATCAACGAAAAGAAGTCAAAACTAGTCCCCACTCAAAAAATTGTATTCCTGGGAGCAAGCCTGGACACGGCATCCCAGATGGCATTCCTTACTCCAGAAAAACAAGCCTACCTGACAGGCTACTTCTCTCAACTAGCCACCAGAACCCTGTTGACCACAAGGAAAGTCCTGCAAGCTCTATGGTTCATGGCTTCCTGCATCCTACTCATTCCATATGCCAGATTGCATATGAGGAAACTACAGTGGTACCTAAAAAGCCTTTGGTGTCAACACTCTCAAGACCTGGAAACTCTCATACCAATGATACCTTGTCTAGGGAAAGATTTTCTTTGGTGGGCAGCAGCTTGCAACCACAACAAGGGACTTCCCTTCTCACAACCCCACGCTGCCCAGCCCCTCACCACAGACTCATCAGACTATGCCTGGGGTGCACACTTGGACGGCAGGTGCACTCAGGGCCATTGAAACCCAAATCAAATACATCTGCACATCATCCAAAAAGAGATGTTAGCTGTTCAGAACGCTGTGACAGCCTTCAGACCCCTACTCTCCCCGGGGCCTCTACTGATCAAAACAGACAACATCACAGTGATGTGGTATATCAACAAGCAGGGAGGGACTCACTCTTATCCTCTCTGCAGGCTCGCTATGACCCTTTGGCACACAGCCTCAGCCATGCAACTACACCTGTTAGCACAATTCCTGCCAGGCTGTCTAAACTCTCTGGCAGACAACTTAAGCAGAAACCTGCTAGACCCACACAAGTGCCAGCTAGACCACAGAGCCTTCACCTTTGTAACCCAGAAATGGGGCACCCCGAAGGTTGACCTCTTTGCCTCCCACTCCAATCATCAGCTCAGAAAATTCTGCACCAGGGAGCCTCACAGCAAGGCCTGGAAAGTGGATGCTCTATCCTTCCAGTGGGTAAACCTCTTGGTCTATGCATTTCCCCCTCTACCACTCATATCAAGGGAACTGCTCAAAATAAGGGAGGAAAAAACGAGGACAATCCTGATTGCCCCAGACTGGCCACGCCAGCACTGGTACCCACTGCTGCGCAGCCTGTCACCCCTGCCACCATGGCACTTACCACAGATCCCAACACTCCTGACCCAGGGGAATGGAGGATTCATGCATCCGCAATTGTAGACCCTCATCCTGGCAGCCTGGCTTATTCCCTGACCACCCCTCAAGCTGCCAGCCTAAGCAAACAAGTCCTAGATGTTATATATGAGGCCAGACTCCCCAGCACTAGGAAATCTTATGCTGAAAAGTGGAAAAGGTTTTCGCACCTGGCTCCAGGCTAAGTGAGCCAGAATGACACAGCCCTGTCTACCTCTCATCTTGGATTACCTGGCAGACCTATTACACAGGGGTCTATCATTCTCTTCTATTAAAATTCATGTCACTGCCATCTCTGCTCAGTACAGCACAGAGCCTCCTCTCTTCTCACACCTTCTCATCAAACAGTTCCTCTGAGGAGCTAACAACTTAAGGCCACCCAGAAGTGCTCCTGCCCCAGCTTGGGACCTTAACTTTGTGTTGGAAAAGCTCATCCTACCCCCCTTTGAACATGCAGCTTCAGCAGATTTAAAATTTCTCTCTTGGAAAACAGCCTTGCTTCTGAGCATCACTTCAGCTAGAAGAGTATCAGAGTTACAAGCACTCATGGCTGTAAAGCCCTTCATCATTTTCCATGCTGACAGAGTCTCACTCTGGACTAACCCATCTTTCATGCCTAAAGTGGTGTCCAGTGTGGCTCTCACCCAATCCATACATTTGCCCACCTTTTTCCCTAACCCACAAAACAAGGGGGAAAGGATTCTATACTCTCTAGATGTGCACAGACAACTCAGACTCTATCTGGACAAGACTAAATCTTTCAGAAAAACTGATCAATTGCTAGTCAGTTTCACAGCAGGAGCATAGGGCAAGGCCATATCCAAGCAAACAATCTCCAAATGGATAGCACACTGCATCCATTTCTGCTACAGATAGCACGGGAAACCACCCCCAAAGGGGGTCAGGACACATTCTACCAGAGGAACCTCCACCTCTGCAGCCTTTCTCAGAGGGGTCCCCACCAGGGACATCCTGAAGGCTGCAACATGGACATCTGTTCAAACCTTCACCGAGCATTACCGCCTGCCTATCTTATCCAAATCCAGGGCAGGCTTTGCCACCGCAGTCTTGCAGGGCATCCTAGCTAGCCCACAGTCTTCTTGACTGCCTCCACCGTTTTTTTCAGCTTCGGGCATCAACCCAAATGTGATGACTGCAACAGTGAAATACGAAGAACATAGTACAGTTGTGTACACTTACCATAAATGTAGATGTTCTCTCTTCCTCTCTCCTGACAGGGATTTTTTGGTATTTAGTTTCTACTGGTGGTATTCTTCCACCATAACCTAGCTTCCTATTTGGGGGGCTTCTGACAGGGCAAGAAAAACTGATGTAATGCCATCGGCTGCCTGATTTTATACCACTGACAACCTGACGTCAGTCCTGGAGTGACAGCAACCGACTCAGAAATACTAAGCCTCTGGTATTCGGGCCGACTGAGGGATACCCCTGGCAGGATAACTCAAATGTGATGACAGCAACAGTGAATACACTCGAACATCTACATTTATAGTAAGTGCACACAACTGCACTTTGTGTCACATTCTGATATCTCTTCAGATATTTTGAACTTGTTCTCCTCTATGCTGACAGTCTGTTACCCATTCATAGGTGCTCTGTCATCATATTTTGATCTACTGCCATAATTATTTAGTGGATTTGTACCCAGTAAATGCAGTCAAAGAAAACTTGTTTTATTTGCTCAAATTTCTACTTTGTTTCTGCTTTGTGAAGTATGCTGTAGCCTGACATGTTAATGCTTATTGCAGTGCCCATTGCCATCTCTCCAAAAGTTCACTGCAAACTGGTAATACCACCTATCTTTTCTAGTTACGGACTGAAAACCAACTTTACAGATTCCAGAAACGCATATTTTTTAGAGATAAAATAAATTATGCTTCTCTTCAGCATGGGTAACAACATAAATCAGGATACATATATCTTGTGAGCTGTTCTTCCAAAAAACAAACAGTCCAAATATTGAATTGCAGTAACTTTTCTTATTCATGTTACTTCCTGCTGATACACTTTCATATTACTTTTCCAAGTAAAAAAATATCAGTACTTGCAGAAAGCATAGTTCAGTCTAGTCTCCATCTCTCAACAGATTGTATATTGCAGGTAGTTCACTTTACACCTGCAGGAGAACAGTTTCTCAAACACAGGTTTTCTCCAGCACAGCTTGTAAAAATATCTTCCATTTTACAGGGTTCCTTCTCAGTGCCTGGAGATTATTTTTCTAACCCTGTTGCACACAGATTTGTCATTCTTTAGCAGCACTAACCATTTTATAATTTTATACTCTAAATTTAGCTAGCTGCACTCTGGTTTTAAAGGTACCCTTCCAGTTTTCTTGGGGAATTTCCTATACTTTTCTTCACAGAACTCCCCTCCTTTAACTCTAATTTTAGTGTAAAACCTATCTGTATGCTCTCCGGGTGTATATAGTACAGTTGTGTAAAATCTTACCATAGCAGTGGATGTTCTTCTCTTCACTGTTGCAGTATCCATAACCTAAGGGATCTCCTGCTAAGGATAGCCCAGCGTCCAGACAGTATACCAAAGCCTTTATTAGTTATAAGCACAGTATGTCACAGAATGCCCCCCACACAAGGAATAGGGCATACAGGTGATGTATGGATACACACAAACACTTAGAACTGGAAAAGCCCCAGGAGGAACAGAGTGTCCATAGGGACAAGGAAAACATGTGCATCCAGAAAGAGAAAAAGGAGAAGAGCCGCTCAGCCAGGAGGGTAACAAAGAATAGGCTAGAGCAGAGGAGGTAGGAGGGAGGGTGGGAATGAGTACTGCAACAGTGAAGAGAAGGACTTGTACTGTTATGGTAACATTTTCTACAACTGCACTGTATCCTTCCATATCACTGTTGCAGTACTAATAACCTAAGGGAGAGTACAAAAGCTGAAGAAGAAGCCTGGAAGGAGGATGGCACAGAAGAGACCTCCAGAAAGCCATGCAAGATATCCCTGGCAAAGCCAGCTCTGACCCTGGTAATAACATCCAACTTGTAATGCTTAGTGAAAGTACAAACAGAGGACCAAGTAGCAACCACAAAGATGGAATTGGTATCCAGTCCCTTGAAAAAAGCAGCAGAGGAGGCAACATCCTGGGTAGACTGAGCCTTTATCTGGAGCATTTCTCCCTGGGCCTCCGCTGAAAATTGGCTCGTTTCAAGTCGGACTTTCCCGGTTAACAAATGTAAAATAAATAAATAAACAAATAAATTTACTGATGAGGAAATAGATGTACCATGAAAAGAATAGCAAAAAGAAATGGCCTTAGAAATCCAGAAAGAGATGGCTTGCTTTGAAACAACCAAACCTAAAGACCTGAGATGAAAGGAATCAAAAAGCTGCTTGGATTTGTGAATAACTTTAGTTTTATCCAAATAATATCTGAGCTGTCTATGCAAATCCAAGGTGTGAAGACCCTTCTCACAGGTAGACTGTGGAGAAGGAAAAAAGGAAGGAAAAGGAATAGACTTATTAAAGGACAACTCACTGACCACCTTGAGCATAAAAGAAGGGCTAGTACAAAGAGACATCCTGTCTCTGTGTCTGTGTGGAAAACTAAGAAAGGATGAACAGCCATAAAACACTTAAGTTCAGACACTCTACTGGCTGAAGTGAGAGACAAAAGAAGAACAGTTTTCTAAGTACAATGTTGCGAGAATGCTGAAGAAGCAGGCTCCAAAGGAGTCTGAGTCAATTTTTCAAGTACAAATTTGATGTCCCAGGAAGGAAGAATAGGGTTTCTGGGAGGCCTGATACGAAGAATGCCTTTAAGAAATTGCTTGGCCTCAAATCTAGAAGCCAGAGGAGGAATCTAGGGCAGACAAACAGGAATTGTTGACAGGTAAGTTTTAACTGAAGAATATGCTAACCCAGCATGGAGCAGATCACACAAATAAGAGAGAAACAGAGGAACCTCCACAGATAAGGGATCCTGATGGCAAGAGTGGCACCAGATATAAAATCTTTTCCATTCTGGACATATATGATTTCCTGCTAGAGGGTTTCCTGGCTTCCTGCAGAACTCGACGTACATCTTACAAAAGGATGTGCCTGAAAGGGATCAAAATCCTATTGCCCACAGCGTCAGTTGAAGAGTGGGCAAGTGAGGATGGATTAAGAGACCCCTTGTCTTGTGTGAGAAGTTCCGCCTGTGAGGTAATTTGTCGTGATTGCCCCTGGCCAAGTGAGATGGAAGGGAGAACCAGTGCTATCTGGCCAAAAGGGGGTCACTAACAAGATTTTGTGAGAGTTCTGCCTGATCTTTTGTAAGACTCGTGGTAAAAGAGGAATTGGAAGGAAGGTGTACAGAAACATCTCCTTCCAGTGAAAAGGCAGGGAATCTACTTTCCAAGCCAGAAGACTTTAGATTGTGGAATAGAATAGAGGAAGCTGTCTGTTCAGAGTGGAGGCAAAAAGATCTTCCTGAGAAATACCCCACTGATGGACATGAATACATCCCTGTGAAGCATCCATTCTTGAGCTTGTGTGCTAGACCTGCTCAAAGAGTCTGTCACTAGATTATGCTCAGAGGAAATGTAAACTGCCTGAAGAGTCACTTGATAATGGACTGCTAGGTCCCAGACTTGAGGAGCTAGCATGCAAAGAAAATAAGACCTTTTTCCCACCTGCTTGTTGACATAACATCACTGTGTTATTATCTGTGAAAACTTTGAGGGATCCAGGATGAAAGAGAGATTGAAAAACCTGAAGAACTAGAAGCAAAACCCTCATCTCCTTTATATTGATATGGTCTGACCTTTGATGAAGAGACCAGAGATCCTGAACCGTGTGAGAGCCGAAGGATGCCCCCCCCCCCCCCATCCCTGTCTGAGACATTTGTAAAGAGCTCTTTAGATGGGCCTAGAGCTTGGAAAGGAAGCCCTGGGTTGGGAGAAAGTTGATGAATCCACCACTGAAGCTTGAGCTTGAGACAGGGAAGGGAAGGAAAGGTACCAGGAAATTCAGGGGGTGGCAGTGTTGGAGCCACAATGACTTGAGGTACCACTGAAGCTTTCTCATGTGGAGCCTGACCATAGGAGCATGGGAATGGTGGAACCCATGAACCCGAGGACCCTGAGAAATTTCCTAGATGTGACTGAAGCCAGAGGAAGAAGAGACTGGAAAAAGACAGTGAGAGACAGGGCCTAGGGGGGCAGGCAGAGATGCCAACTTGGGTTTGACAAGAAGCCTGCAGCCAAGGAAAATATGATCCTGAGAAGGTGTTAGAGTTGATTTCCGGAAGTTTATGTTGAACCCCAGATTCTGAGTAACAGGGAAATAGTAAACTTCAGATCCTGAAGCAGAGCATCAGGTGAATAAGCTTGAATGGGCAGATCATCCAGATAGGGAGAGACCTGAACTCCTCTCATCCTGCAAAAGCCAGTGACAGGAGTGATGCAGTTGGTGAATATCTTGGGACAATAGAGAAGCCAAAGGGCAAAGCAGAGAATTATAAATGCAAGGAAGAAACAGAGAAATGTAAACATTTCCTGAAAAGGGGATGGATGGGGATATGAAGGTAGGCATCCTTGAGCTCCAGAGAGACCACAAAGGCCTAGAGTAGAAGAAAATAAATACAGTCTGAATACATAACATCCGAAAGGAAGGAATTTTGGGAAAGGTGTTGAGCTGGGAAAGATCCAGAATTGGTCTCCAAGTGCTATGCTTTCTGGGAACCAAAAACATTCTGGAATAGGAACCCCTCCCTACCTGAGAAGGAGGCACAGCTTGAATGGTGTCCTGGATCAAAAGAGAATGGAGCACCTCTGGGAAGAGAGGAAGATGTTCTGACAGAGGTTGAGGTCTGCCCAAAAAGGGAGGGAGGAATTTCCAAACTATGAAATAGCCCTGGTGAATGATGGGCAGAACCCAAATGCCTGTGTGATCCCTAACCAACTAGGAAGAGACTGGGTTAGAGGGAGGGCTAAGGAAACCTGGCCAAGGGAAAGGGGAAGCAAACTGTCAAATGGAACCTGGCTTATCCTGAAAGTAGGTTTCTGGGAGATAGGGGTTTGAGTAGACTTAGCAGAAGGCATACATCTAGAACCCCCTTTTTCCCTTAAGAGGAGAGTGAGACTGTCTGTGAACAAAAAGCAGATTTGGAGGGATAGTTCCTCTGAAACTTAGGAACAGGAGAAAGAAAATTAAGTTTCAACTGTTGCAAGACTTTACTGTTATCCTGGAGAGGCAGCAGCTGCAGCAGCATCAAAAAGACTTTTATTATCCAAGGGAGAATCCAGGAATTTGGTCTTAATGTCATCAAGCAAAGCCTGAATATGAAGCCAAGAGTAACGCCTCATAACTGAACCAAAGGCTACAGCCCTAGAGGAGACATCAGCTGCATCATAGCTGCAATTGATAGAGTGGCAAGCAACTTGAGAAGTAGAGCCCAAGAGGGAAAGGGCAGAAGCCTTACCCTCAGAATAAGGAAGGTTAGAGACCACTATGGAAACCTGAGAAAGGAGGACCAAAACATACCTGGTCGTATGAATCTGGTAGTTGATGGCCCAGAAGAATAAAGTGGCAGCAGTGTAAAACTTTTTGCCCAGCCTCTCCATAGCTGTGCTATCCTTATCTGAAGGGAACAGCTTGGAAGGCTTGTCAGAAGAGACAGACACTACAGAAGGATCGGCAGAAGGGCATTAATAAAGAAATCTACATTCTGTCAGTTTTTTTGGGTGCAGCAGGCGGAGAATCAGGGCTGCAGAAGCAGCTGAAAAGGTATCCAGATCCAGGAGGACAGCCAAAACAGGGGGAACAGCCAAAGGCTTATGAGACTCCATGTGGAGGGGTTCATAGTACCATTTCTGAGTGTTAGAGACTTGAGAACAATCCCACTTAAAGAAATCATGCGGGTAACAGTATCCCCAAAGGAGAGTTCCACCAAAGGGCAATCTTGACTAATAGAAATCTCTTCCTCTGAACCAAGGGGAAGGAATTTGGGAAGAGTAAGCCAGGAACTGTTTTCCAGAGTCCGGATCCTCATCTGAAGAATCTAGTTCCATGGATCTTTTAGGAGGAGTGGAAGACCAGGGAGCGATAGGCACAGACACCCCTTGTGGAGGCTTTAAAGCCATTAAAGCATTAAATAACCCTGAGTAAAGTCCTGCCATTTACATTGGGATCCTTACAGCAGGGGAAATAAACCTGTTTTTTTTTTTTCTGTGGGATGTCGCACACAACACCCTTGGAGGGGAAGACCCTCTGGCAGTATTCAGTAAGCATAGTAGGAATCCCCTCCCTTACTAAGATCTGCAGAATCCCTCTTGGTCCCTCAGAAATAATAAGCCGAGGTTCCCCTTCGGTATCAGTAGCAGATGTTTGTAAAGCCTCCAAGGACGTGCGAGAAGTTGGATCCATGCTGGCCTCTGACAGGGTCGTGGCAGAGAAATACGGGGAAACCACCGGACGATCCTTTAAGCTTTCACTAGTCTCAAGACAGACATCCTGGGGAGGCTGGAGAGCAGCTGCATCACACCTAAGTTTTTTGGCCTTTTACTTGGCAGATGTCTGACACTTGGGATGGGAAGATTACACCGTAGCACCTTGAGCCAACAGCTTAAGACATTGGTTTTCAAGGTAAATAGATAAAGAAGGGAGATGACTAAGTAGGGTCTTATGAACAAAGGCCTGACAGATAGAACACTGCAGATGGCTGTGGGAAGCACCCAAACAGAAAAGACATTGGTTGTGACAATCTTTATGGGGAATCTGCCTCCCACACTGACATTTTCCCTTTCTGGACCCCAACAGCATTAATAAAAAAGAAAGTTAGGAATAAACCCCAACAGAGCACTTATCTGAAACACATCTTGGTAACCAGTACAGCAGAAAGACATTCAAACTGACATTCAGTGATGGTGTTCCGACTGGCAGCAAGGAAGTACTGAGTGCGTGTATCAATACATTACATTTATACCCTACGATTTGCACAGGGAGCGTATGTATGACATACAGTGCCTTTTAAGTAATAAAGGCTTTGGTATACTTCCCGGATGTTGGGCTGTTCTTAGCAGGAGATCCCTTAGGTTATGAATACTGCAGCAGTGATATGGAACCTTGTACCATTTTATACTTTACCCAGCATTTGTTAGGCAGTCTGCCATGGAAACATCTGTCTGATAATTGGATCATAATTAAAATATGCCTCAAAAATCCAGTCTTTTTCCTTTCTCAGGAGTATATTATCAAGTCCATGTTCCTATCCAAGTGCAGCTGACAAGGGCATACTTTCATGTTTCCAGCTCAGTAACCCAAGTCCAAATCCGAATGTCAATTTTCCAGTTCTTGTAGGAATTATTTTTATGAAACACCACTGAGATGTACACACACAGCTCAAAGACTCAACTGCAGCCACTTTGTAAATAGTTGTACATACTGGATGGCTTACAAGCCAGGTAATGACTCTTTCATCTCATCTTTGCTCTTACGCTTTCTTTTTCTTATGTTTTACTTTTCCCTGTTTTTTATTCTTTCTCTCTTTTTTTTGTCAGTTTCCATTAGTACAACATGCCATTATGTTGTATACATTAGTGTCTGTCACCTTTATACAAAATGAACTGTGTACATTGGTAAGTATTACATCTGTATATGCATCACTGCAAAAATACTCAAAATGTCTTTTGTATGTTTATCAATTCTGTGTCTGTGGTCTTGTACCCAATTTGTGGCTGAAGAGTCCAAGGGACAGCTCACCAACGTAGTTAACATTATTCATAATAATAATAATAATAATAAATAAAAACAGACAGACGAAAACCATTGGCTGCTGTCAATGAAAAGGCTGAACACACTAGCTGCGTTTCAAGACATATGACATTTATTTTAGACATCCCGGCTACCAACAGACACCACTGAAATACACATGTGCAGTTCAGTGTCAGCTATAGCCAAAAACAGTAATTGACAAAATCTGATGCAGACTGTTGTAAACCAACTGGAAAACTTGCATCAGTAAAACATCTCCTACCATGCAGATGCTGCAGAAGTCTCAAAGTAAGTAACTGCAGACTTAACAAGTAACCGTATTTGTATGGCAACCAGCCTATAAGTAGGTAGATAGAGTTAGTATTAACTCAAATGTGTTTGTGTTTATTTATTTATTTATGTATTTATTTTGGCATGCTGTGTCAGTCACCTCCTATGTTTATCTCACAAGTCTTGTTATGGTTTCATTAATTCTATTTTCTTTTGCACAAGAGAAATGGTGAAAGACAACTCTAACCAAATCAAAATTGTTTGCAACAAGAATTTTACCCTGTTGGATAGAACCACTTTTGTCCTGCTATTGAAACATTTGAGTGCATTTCAAAAAAGGGAAGGAGATGGGCTGCATGTGTCTTCTCTCCTCTCCCCAAATAAATTATTATCTTGTTTTTGTAGCCTTATAAATTGTGGTGTTAAACTATTGACTTATTAATTCTGATTGTGGTATCAGTCCTTTGATTCACTAATTCCATCCCAGTGAGTTGTGCTTCTGTATCACTGCTGCAGTATTCTAAACAGAAGGGATCTGCCGCCCAGTGCTCGGCCAGCATGCCAAAGCCTAATGATCTTGTATGCACTGTACATCACATCTATGCTGACCACACAGCACAGAACATAGGGTATAAAAGGGATGAATGGACACAGCTACCCAGAACTTCTTTGCCGCTAGTTCAAACACCATTATTGTTAGTTGTTCTGAACACATTGTTGTGCTGAATGCCTAGCCATCTGATAAGTGTCCTGTTGGGGTTGTTTTTTTTTTCTTTTCTTGGTCCTGTATTTTATTTTACTAAAAAACATCGTACTAAAACAAACTGAGCTACTAAAAAGAAAAACAGTCAGGAATGCTCTGGTAAAGCCTCAAAGTATTATTGCTTTTTAATTCAATGTGCAGTTTCGTTCAACTCCCTGGTTGAACTTCTTCAGATAAAAACAGTTCTCTCATACCATTTCATTTAAAACACATAATTAAAGAACACGTTTCAAAAACACCTATCACAATGTTGCAATAATTAAAAGCATAATTAACACCTATCCGCCTTTAACCAGCAGTGATTAATGGGCGGAAACATGAATCCACACTTCTGGCTAAAAAAATAAAAGTAGGAAAGTCATATATAAAAAATCTTATATAAAGCAACCTAGTTAAATGTTTTGACCACAATACAAGTACGGGTACAACAGGCAACTCAATCAAATACTTACAATACAAAGTAACACAGAAAACATTAAAATGCGTTGATCTTCTGGTTAGATGTATCCAAAATATATCAAAAACAGTTTGAATCAATGCACCAAATCTAAGAGCATGCCACTATAAGGCGTACCATGATAACGAAACGGACTGGCAGTCAACAACAGTTGCTTACTGTCAGAAGTATAGAGTTACTTTTTGTTGGTCATTTACACATGCAGTCACCCTTGTTCTTACATAAATAAGTTAAGTAGAAAACATTTACCTTAATAAGGCTTCTTTGCAAGAGGAAACAATTCAAACCAAGGCCTTTGAATATTAAGAAACTCTGTCTCTGATGGTTTACTTTCTCGGCCTTGGTTTGAATTGTTTCCCCTTGCAAAGAAGCCTTATTAAGGTAAATGTTTTCTACTTAACTTATTTATGTTGTTGACTGCCAGTCCGTTCCGTTATCATGGTACGCCTTATAGAGACATGCTCTTAGATTTGGTGCATTGATTCAAACTGTTTTTGATATATTTTGGATACATCTAACCAGAAGATCAACACATTTTAATGTTTTATGTGTTAGAAGGTTGTGTTACTTTGTATTGTAAGTATGTGATTGAGTTGCCTGTTGTAACCGTACTTGTATTGTGGTTAAAACATTTAACTAGGTTTCTTTATATATAATTTTTTATATATGACTTTCCGAATTTGATTTTTTAGCCAGAAGTGAGGATTCATGTTTCCACCCATTAATTGCTGCTGGTTATGGGCGGACAGGTGTTAATTATGCTTTTAATTATTGCAACATTGTGATAGGTGATGTTCTTCATCTCACATTGCTGCAGTCCTTACACTTGGGTAGTCCGCTGTCCTCGGTCGGCCCGAATATCAAAGTATAAGGCTGACGTCGGTCAAGGCGCATTTGACTGACATCAGGACGTCAGGGTACAAATGCGCATGACCGACGTCATATCCTCAGTCTTTTTTTGCCGCATGGTCCGATGCAGAAGCAGCATTGCAAGTGCCGGTTGGCGTTCTGAAATTTTTCGATTTCGGAGTTTCAGACCGAGTCAAAGTTGGCTAAGTACCCGTTGGGGAATATTTTAGTTTTTCTTGCCTCAGTGGTTTACCGGATGTCAGAAAAGTGAATAATTGTATTTCTTGTGGGAAACAGATACTGCATAGAGACTATCATACTTTGTGTATTCCTTGTTTAGGGCCTGAGCACGACGTTGTTGGGTGTCGCTCTTGTGCTAGATTCAATAAGCGCACTATAAAGAGAAGGTTAGATTGTGCCAGGTTAGTCTTCGGGAAGCGGTGCAATTATAAAATGCCGTCGGATGCTCCGCCGCTTCTTCAAGAAGCGCAAGGACAAAGCAGTTAAGCCTAGGTTAGAAGAACCGCCTGCATCGGACGCCGGTTCTTTAGAGGTGTCGGTGGAGCCGGTGGTTCCACCGGAGGTTTCTTTGGGATCCCAGGGAGAGACTTTGTTATTGCAGGATGTGGCCTCTCAGGAGGCAGGTCAGGCTGAAGGGGCTTCTCAGGTTACTATACTCCCTCCCTTCCTAGGGTGGTTAGGCCCTCTCCTTCTGTTTCCAAGGCTTCTCCCAGAGGCAGGCCAGGTTTAGCTTCAGTTGGTGTCACCCCTAGTTCTTCAGGAACTGTGCCCAAGAAGCATATGCTTAAAATGGCAGAAGATTTGATTACTTTGATTAGGGGTTCTTTGCCCCCTCCTGATAAGAGACCTAGGGTGGAGCCTGAGCTAGGGAGTTTTGAGCAGGCTTCGATGTTTCAGAGTCTTCGGCTGAAGACTTGCAGGAGTATTCTCCTTATTCTGATTCTGATGTGGATGATTCTACTCCTTCTGCTTCTCCTCCTGAGGATTTTTCTTTTTCAGAAACTCTTCATTCCATGAGGGAGCATTTTAAGTGGGAAGGTCAGGACTTCTCTGATTCCAGGAAAAGGCTTAGGGAATTTTTGTTTTTACCCCAGCATAGGCCTTTGGCTATACCTCCTGTTTTGGATGTGGTGGAAGATGTTTTTACAGAGGCTTCTCTTAATCCTGATTCTTTGCCTCCTGCTCCTATTAAACCGGATAGGTATTACAGGGTGCCTGAAGCTCATAAGTATCTTTTTAAGAGTCCTAGGGCAGACCCAGAAACTGTTAGTCAGGGGCCTAAAGGCGTTAAGGCTTCTGTTGTCAAGAATCCGGTTCCTACAGATAAAGAGGCCAGGGCTTTGGATAGATGGGGAAAGAAAGTTTATACTTCTTCCACTCTAGCTATGAGGGCTTTGAATTGCCAGTTCCACATGTTGAAATACCAAAACTATCTCCTTTCACAATTGAAGTCTAAGGTTGATGCTCTGGCGGAAGGTATTGATTGTAAAGAGTTACAAGATTTAGTACATGTTTCTGAACAGGTGGGTAAGCATTCTTTGCAATGTGGTTTTGATGCTGTACAGGCCTCGCCTAGGGTGGCTGCCACTGGGTCAGTTCTTCGCAGGCACGCCTGGCTGAGGGATCAGAATTTATCTGACCATGTTAAAACAAGGATTTTAGATGCTCCTTTACAATCTGATGTGTTGTTTGGTTCTCCTGTTGAGACAGTTTTAAAGAAAATGGAAGACAAGGCTAAGTCTATGCAGACTGTTAAAGATTTTTGCAGGTTCAGCCTCCAAAGTTTAGTAGAAATTGGCCTACTAAGGGGTGGACGATCCTTCTTATGATTCCCAGTCTAGGGGTAGATCTAGACGTGGTAGGGGCAGAGCTCAGGGCTCTTTCAGGCCTAGAACAGGGAGTTCTCCTGCACAGTCTTCGGTGAGGGCAGGGGTCAGTCCTTTCGTAAACAGACCCAATGACCTACCTTTTCAGCTGCCAGAGCCTTCTCGTCTGGCAGCACCTTTGGGAGGAAGGTTGGCACTTTTCAAAGAAAATTGGAGTTTAATTACCCAAGACAGATGGGTATTGGATATCATACACCACGGTTACAGGTTTTATTTCCATACCTTGCCTCCTTTCAAAGGCATGCCAGACGTTCCTCCTCAACAAAGAATAGAGGCTCACAAGCAAATTTCTCTGTTACTCCAAATAGGGGCCATTCAGCTGGTTCCTATGCCAGAAGTGGGCCTAGGATTTTATTCTCGCCTGTTCCTAGTACCAAAGAAAGGGAACACGTGGAGACCAATTTTGGACTTATCTATCCTCAACACTTATCTGGACATTCCCAAGTTCAAAATGTTGACGTTACAGCAGCTTTTACCTCTGCTGGGCAAAGATCATTGGATGGTAACTTTGGATCTCAAGGAGGCTTATCTTCATGTTCCTATCAGACTGAGTTGCAGGAAGTATCTGCGTTTCGAGCTGGGACTTCTCATTATCAGTTCTCTGCATTGCCCTTTGGCTTATCTACTGCGCCCAGAGTGTTCACGAAAGTTCTGGCTCCAGTGATAGCTTTCCTCAGGTTAAAAGGAATACAGATCTATCCTTATTTGGACGATTGCCTGATTCTGGCTCAAGGAAGGACGAGCTTCTTCATCATTTGGATTATGTGATAGCAGTGCTAAGATGCCTGGGGTATTCTGTGAACGAAATAAAGTCCAGTCTAGTACCCTCTCAGGACATGTGCTTTCTGGGTGTGAGACTGAATACAGCATCCCAGATGGCCTTTTGACCCCGGACAAACAAAAGAATCTTTCCCTTTACTTTCATCAGTTGTCTCATCAGTCCAGGCTGACTGCAAGGACAGTCCTTCAAGCCTTGGGGTTCATGGCATCTTGTATTCTGGTGCTTCCCAATGCCAAACTGCATATGAGGAAGCTACAATGGTATCTCAAAATGTATGGACACAGCACTGCCAGGATTTGGACACTGTCATTCAAATAATACCTTGCATTCAAAAGGAATTGTTGTGGTGGGCTCAGGAATGTCACCTAAACAAGGGACTCTCTGTGACCCGGCCAGAGGCGAGTCAGATTCTAACGACAGATGCCTCAGACAAAGCTTGGGGAGCTCATCTGAATGGAAAGTGGATACAAGACAAGTGGCCTGCCAGACTACAACATCTACATATCAACTTGAAAGAGATGTTAGCAGTTCAGTTTGCATTAATAGCTTTCAAGGATTTACTTCTCCCAGGGCAGGTGTTGATTCTAACAGACAACACAACTGTCATGTGGTACATCAACAAGCAAGGCGGAACACATTCTTATCCTCTATGCAGGCAAGCAATGATTTTGTGGGAGACTGCTCTCAGTTTACAGCTAAATCTTCAGGCAAGGTTTCTGCCGGGAGCACAGAACTCCTTAGCAGATGTGTTGAGCAGACAAATTATGGATCCCCACGAGTGGAAATTGGATCCTCATGTATTTCAGAAATTGACAGTGTCATGGGGAACTCCAGACATAGATCTGTTCGCTTCTCCACTAAACCACCAGCTGCCAAAGTTTTGCACAAAAAGGTTTCATCCCACAGCTTGGAAAGTGGATGCTCTTTCTTTCAATTGGAGCAATCTTCATGTGTATGCCTTTCCGCCTCTGCCTCTCCTCCCAAAGGTACTACTAAAGGCCAGACAAGACAAGCCAAGGATGATTTTGATAACTCCAGATTGGCCTCGACAGCATTGGTACCCATTACTGAGAAGCCTGGTACGGAAGCCTCCATGGCCTTTGCCTTCGATTCCACACCTGTTGTCTCAGGAGGACAGTCATTTGCTCAATGTCAAGCTTCACTCTCTGCACCTAACAGCCTGGCATATTCTGTTTTGAACCATAGTGGGCCTCCACTTCCACAGCAAGTTTTGAATGTTATTTTGGAAGCTAGAAGGCCTAGTACAAGGAATGTGTACGCAGATAAATGGAAGAGATTTTTATTTTGGAGTGCAGCAAAGGATTTTGATGTTTCTGAGCCTAATTTAAGTGTGGCTCTTCAATATCTTACTGAGTTACTGGACAAAGGTTTGTCCTTCTCTTCTATTAAGGTTCATGCTGCAGCAATTTCGCTCACTATGATTGTGACCCACCATTGTTTTCTCATCCTTTGTTCAAGCAATTTCTTAGAGGGCAAAGAATATAAGACCCCACGAAGAGCTCCTACTCCTGCTTGGGATCTCAATTTTGTGTTGGAGAAACTCACTCTACAACCTTTTGAGCCTGCAGCTACTACTGAATTAAAGTTTTATCATGGAAGACTGCTTTTTGTTGGCTATTACCTCTGCAAGAAGGGTTTCTGAGTTGCAGGCCCTTATGGCGGTTGAGCCTTTCTTAATTTTCCATAAGGATAGGGTATCTTTACGCACTAATCCTTCCTTTATGCCTAAAGTGGTTTCTAGTGTGGCTTTAAACCAAACTATTCATTTGCCTACTTTTTATGCAAATCCCCAAAATAAAGGGGAAAAGATTTTGCACACTTTAGATGTACACAGGCAGTTGCGATATTATTTGGACAGAACTAAAGGGTTCAGGCAGTCTCAGCAGTTATTTGTTTCTTTTGCTTTGAGTTCTCAGGGCAAGCCTGTGTCAAAACAAACTATTTCTAAGTGGATTGGGTTTTGCATTGCTTTCTGTTATTCCCATCATGGCAAGGAGATTCCAGCTGGGATTAGGCCTCATTCCACTAGAGCTACTGCCACTTCGACAGCTTTTTTGAGGGGGGTGGCAACTAAGGACATTTTGGAGGCAGCTACTTGGAGTTCAGTGCATACTTTCTCTAGGCATTATCACCTACCACTTTACTCTAAATCCAGGGCTGGTTTTGCCACTGCTGTTTTGCAGGGCATTTTGGCGGCTCCTGCTTCCTTATAGTTTGGCCATCCTCCCTTACCTCTGCTTTGGGATTCTACCCAAGTGTAAGGACTGCAGCAATGTGAGATGAAGAACATAGTACAGTTTTGTACCTACCATAAATGTAGATGTTCAAGATCCACATTGCTGCAGTCCAATTTACCCTCCCTCCTTCCCTCTGTAGTTAGAGGTGGTTGTGTGGCTTGGGTTGTCAATAGGTGTATATTGTATATATTGTACATATTTTTAGTGCTAGGATGGTTGGTTGTTTGTTTGCTGTCTTTTGGTTTTGACCTTTATTTTTAGGGTCTTCTGACATCTGGGGCAAGAAAAGACTGAGGATATGACGTCGGTCATGCGCATTTGTACCCTGACGTCCTGATGTCAGTCAAATGCGCCTTGACCGACGTCAGCCTTATACTTTGATATTCGGGCCGACCGAGGACAGCGGACTACCCAAGTGTAAGGACTGCAGCAATGTGGATCTTCGAACATCTACATTTATGGTAGGTACAAAACTGTACTTTTTTGAAACATGTGATGTGAAGTTGTTCAATCTCACCGTTCATTCTTCACTGATGGGTTCGGAGCTGATCCATGGCTCTGACACGGCCGTTTAGCAAAGCTCAAAGATTACCAATAGCTCAAGACCAAGCCCCTTATCCAATGATGCACTGCTGGAATTACCCCAGATCTAGTTTGCCGCAGCACTGATCTCTTGGTTTCCAGCATTCTGCATATTTGCAAGTTTTCTTCATTTTTTTTCTTTGTGTGTGTGTGTGTGTATATATATATATATATATATATATATATATATATATATATATATATATATATATATATATATATATATATATATATATATATATATATATATATATATTTATATACAGCCACGGTGGTGCAGTGGTTAGCATTGTCACCTCACAGCAAGAGGTTCTCCGGTTCGATCCTCGGCTGGGGTGCCTTCTGTGTGGAGTCTGCATGTCCTCCCTGTGGTCGTGGTTTCCTCCGGTGCTCCGGTTTCCTCCCACATCCCAAAGACATGCTGCAGGTGGATTGGACACTCTAAATTGGCCCTAGGTGTGAGTGCGTGCATGTGTGTGCCTTCTGTGGAAGGTTGGGCACGGGGCTGGCAACTCGACACTGTAAAACTCCACTGCCAATCATGAGCGGACAGGTGATCCGCTGTGGTGACCCCTAACCGGGAAAAGCTGAAAGAAGAAGAATATATATATATATATATATATATATATATATATATATATATATATATATATTCTTAGATATAGTTAGACTGTTGTTTAGAAGTGTTCCCCTTTCCCTTTTATAGCTTTTGCTTCTAGCATCGTTATTCATGACTTTTTGCTTCTTGGCCTTGGCCTGTAGTATTGTAGACTAGTTAGGAGCTTATATTAATATTCTATATTGTATTTTATATATATATATATATATCTAGAGTGGCCCCTTTGGGCTTTTGTTTGTGATAGTTGTTGATAGTTCTTCATAGTTGTTAGTTTCTATATATAGATAATATGTCTGAAGATAAGGAAAAACTCCTGAAGTCTGGTTTTAAAAAATGTCCAGACTGCGGACAATAAATGTCTGTGACAGATGCACATGTTCAGTGCGTTTATTGTTTGGGTGAGGTGCACCTTCAGGAGTCCTGCAGTATCTGCCACTCCTTTTCTACTAGGGTGCTGGCTGAGAGGAAGAGAAAACTTATAGATCGAGGTATCCATAATCACCCCTTTGTAGAAGCTTTGACTGACCAGGATGGGGCCAGCAAATCTTCAAAATCTTCCTCCGAGTCTAAGGCAAAAAAAAATTTAAAAAAAGTGGAATATACTGTGACTTCGGCTCCACAGCCTTTGGAGCCGACAGTCTGTTCTTTTGGAGCTGGGACTCTGGCTTGGAACTGGTCTCCGAGACTCCCTCTTCTCCAATTCTCCAGTCGGCACCATCAGTGCTTTCTTCCAGGTCATTAGCCTTTCGGATTTGGATATGGATTGACTGATACAGAAGCTATTAACGGCACCAGACCTAGCTAAATTGCTGTTGGCTCCAACCCGGGGAACCAAAGACCACACTCCCTGAATTGACTACTCCTCGATGAGCTGTACCGGTCCTTCAGAGCTGGTGGAGGCCGACTTGATGATTGCAGAACCCTTGGAGCCAACAGCTCTTCCAGTGTCTTCGACTCCATATGCTCGGACGTCCTCAGTGCCGACCGGGGACTCTAAGAGCTGACGCTTCCCTGTCAGATCCGGGGAGGATAATTGCACTGACTTGTCGGTGCCGACTCTTCCTCTCGGGGCTTTGGCTTGGGTGAGCTCGGCTCCTACCTCGGGCTCGGAGCCCACGGCATCGGAGCGGGAGGGGATCACAGTCTCTTTGGGTCCGTCGACTCCTTCTCATTGGAGCCATTATGCTTTCGAAGCCATGAGGCGAGTGTTGTCTCCAAAGACTTCCTCATCACCAGGTTTAGCCTCTTCTTCCCTCAAAGTGCTTGTGTCCGCTACTGCTACCATTGGTCACCCCAAGGGTAGAGACCCAGAGCCTCAGGTACCCCCACTGGGCACCCCCTGCTCTTCTGAGACTTCCCCAGAAGTTCCCACTGAGGAAGTCCCCAGAAAGAGACTGTGCAAGAGGAGGCACTTGGACTCCCCACAGGAGTCCTTGACATCTGACACCGACTTGGATGAGTCAGAAGGGTCCCCTCGATCCCCCTCTGAGGATATCTCCTTTGCGGAGATACTTGAGATCCTTAGGCAGAGGGGTGATTAGCAGTCCAAAAGCCCTACAGAGGATGAGTTGGTTCTTCTGAAGGCTTTTGGCTCTCAACCTTCCACCTCCTGGGTGTCTCCACCCTTCGATGAGCTTATGCAGTTGGTCTCTCGTAGGGCATAGGAGTTACCGGAGTCCATGGTGCCTGTCCCTCGGAGGCCTAATAAATTTATTTCTACCCTCGTGGATAAATCCTTTCTGTCTAAAGGAGTTCCTGTTGATGCCATGGTGGTGGCGGCAGCCACAAAGAAGGAATTGTGAGAAACTTCTGCATCTGTCCATCCTCCTAACAGAGTGTCCAGGATCATGGATAAATATGGGAAATGCATGTTCAGTTCAGCGACTTTCACACTTCGATCATTGAACTATCTGACCCATTTCACCAGACTGCAAAGAGATCTCCTTAAGGAGCTGGGAGATTCTCATCGGGGTGCTTTAGCTGCAGGCGTCTCTGACAAAGTTTTTTCCCAGCTTGCTACCCTTAATTCCATTGTGAACTCGTCCATGCATCTCACATCATATGCAGCTGATGGTTTGAGTAGGGCTCCAGGTACAGGGATTACTCTTCACAGGTATGCTTGGATGCGCCTCTGTTCCTTTGCGGATCCTTTCAAGTCTTCATTCGTAAACACCCAGTTTGACGGCTCATCCTTGTTTGGGCCAAAGTTAAAGGAAACATTGACCAGGTGTGAATAGGAGGGAAGATTCTGTCTGCAGTCAGAGTCCGTTTTTCCACCCCTACTCTGCCTTATCCCAAAAGCCAAAGGGGAAGGAAGATGTAGTTCCGGAACGCCCAAGGAGCCTTTCAGGACACACATGGAGAACCTCCCTCCAGGGGCAGAGGAGGGGGGTAATAATGTAAGACGCCGCCCTTGCGGCAGAGGGGGTCCGCAACACCAGGGTGACAGAGATCACTTCTCTGGCCAACCCTACCAGCGCTCTTGAGAGGAGGCCCAACTGTCTTGTTCTGGAGGCGGTCAGGGGTCGCTTATCTTTGTACCCAGAAGCCTGGGTAGATATTACAAATGACAGCTGGGTACAAAGCATCATTTCCAGAGGGTATTTCATGCCGTTTTCCGCTCTACCCATTCCCATCAAGAGAGTCCCGGATGTTCCACCCAGTTACAGGGAACAAGCAACCACAGAGGTCCACAAGTTGCTAGAAAAAAAGAGTCATCCGGCCAGTCCCAGCAGACCAAACAGGATTCGGAACTTCCTCAAGATTCTTTTTGGTTCCAAAGAAAACAGGGGACTGGAGACCCATTTTGGACCTCAGCAGACTGAACCAATTTGTGAAAAAAAAGAAGTTTCGGATGGTCACGCTTCAGTCCATACTTCCCTTTTTAGGGCAGGACAATTGGATGTGCTCGATCGATCTCAAGGATGCATACTACCACATAAAAATGGCCAGACCATCCAGAGATCATCTGCGTTTACGGCTGGGAGCTAGTCACTACCAGTTTCGAGCCCTGCCCTTTGGTCTCATTAGATCCCCCAGAGTGTTTACCAAATGTATGGCAGTGGTCACGGCTCACCTGAGGTGTCTAGGATTCCAGGTGTTTCCATACCTAGACGATTGACTCCTTACCTCCACCACCAGGCATCAACTGATTCAGGCAACAAAATCCACTCTGACACTCTGCAATCACTTAGGCATTACGGTCAACTTCGAAAAGCCTGCCTTGTCGCCATCGCAGCATATCATCTTTATAGGGGCAGAGTTAGACACTTCAATCACCACTCTACATCTTCCAGTCGAACGGGTATCAATTCTTCGCCAACACATCACTTCATTGTTGTCTAAGCAAAGAGCTCCAGCTGCAGAGGTCTTGAAAGTACTAGGTTTGATGGCGGCAACAATTTTAGCCATTCCATTGGCGAGGATGTATATGCGGATTCTTCAATGGCTCCTATTCACTCATTGGTCTTACCAGGAATTGCCAATGAACCATATGATTCTGATTACAAACTCTTGCAAGAGAGATCTTCAGTGGTGGTTGACGTCTCTACATGTCACAACAGACGTCCCTTTGTACTCCCCCCTCCAGTAGCCACTGTGACCACGGACGCTTCCCTGATAGGTGGGGGGGCATTTTTAGGGAAAGACTGCCCAAGGCACATGGACAGATCAAGAGTCACATTTGCATATCAGTGTCCTAGAGATGAGAGCAGTACTTCTGGCATTGCAGTACTTTCAGGACTCTCTTCCTTTAGGGACAATTGCCATACAGACAGACAGCATGTCAGTGGTCTGGTATTTGAACAAACAGGGCAGGACCAAGTTGTACCCCCTTTGCCGAGAAGCCCTCAGAGTTTGGCAGTGGGCTGTGTCATCCCATCGCTTTCTGTTGGCAACACATATATCGGGGAGATCCAACATGATAGCGGACAAGCTGAACAGAGCAATTTTGTTGCTACACTGGTGGTCCCTCAAACAGGAGATTGCCGACAGGATTTTCCACAAATGGGTCCAGCCTTGCTGCAATCTTTTTGCCAGCCACATCAACACCAAATGCAGAAGCTACTTTGCCCTTATACCCCTTCCAGGAGAACCCTCGAGGTATGCACTCATACACGATTGGCCTCCAGGTCTCCTCTGTGCATTTCCCCCAATTCCACTGATACCCAGATTTTTACAGAAAGCAAAGTCGCTGGGAAGGACTGTCATTCTTATAGCCCCTCATTGGCCTCGGTAGATTTGGTTTCCATTTCTTTACCATCATCTCTTGGAGGATCCATGGATCCTGGACCCAGTTCCAGACCTTCTGACGCACCCGTGAGGGGACCTCCATCCTTCCTTGCAGTCACTGAAGCTAACCGCTTGGCTGCTCAAGTTCCCCGTATAGCCAGGCTTCATAATCTTTCATATGACACAAGTCAAATTTTGTTGGCTTCCCATAAACCTTCCAACAGAAAATTGTATCATAGTAAGTGGAAGAAATTTTCCATTTGGACTTCTAACCAGAACCTTGATCCTTACCAGGCTCCATTGACATCTATACTAGAATTCTTGACTGAGATTTCCACGAAGGAGCGGCAGCTGCTACCGTTAGGGTCCAGTTAGCAGCTATATCTAATTTTCATCTAGGTATTGATGGACTAAATATTATGCAACACCAGTTATCCAAGACCTTCCTCAAAGGTACCTTTCACATGAGGCCTCCAGTGAAGACTCCTTATTCTCCCTGGAGCTTGAATTTCATGCTATCCCGTATTATTCTTCCTCTACTCGAACCAGCATCAATTAGTGAGCTCAAGTTTCTGTCATGGAAAGCTATTTTTCTAGTGGCCATTACTTCTGCCCGCAGAGTGTCAGAGCTTCAGGCATTATCTGTCAAGCCCCCCTATATGATTTTTCATCCTGACAGAGTATCCCTTAGGACTAACCCTTCCTTTTTGCATAAAGTATGTTCTGAGACAAACATCAATCAAGTTATTGAGTTGCCCGTTTTTTTCCCCAACCATACCAGAAATTTAGAGTACATGCTGCAGAAACTTGATGTTCACAGACAGCTTAGATATTGTCTGGACAGAACACAAGACTTCTGAAAGTCAGACCAGCTTTTTGTTCCATTCTCTGAAGCCAGAAAAGGTAGACCAGTGGCTAAAACAACCCTTTCTAAGTGGCGTATCACCTACACTTACTCATCTGCTAATAGGTCTTTGTTGCATAATGTGAAGGTGCATTCAACCAGAGCAGTCTCTACTTCTTCGGCCTTTCAAGCAAAGTTACCACTTGATAATATCTGTGCGGCAGCCACTTGGTCTAAGCCTCACACTTTTACCACTCATTACAAAGTGGACAAGGCCTCCAGGGGCAGGGCTTCCTTTGGTTCTACTGTCCTGAAAAATGTACTCCCGTGAGCCACCCAGGATTTAGGGTGTTAGGGACACTACACATCAGTGAAGAATGAACAGCGAGAGTGAACAACTTCACATAAAGAAGTTATGTACTCACCATAACATTCCATGTGAGTTGTTCTATCTCGCCTTCATTCTCACGTCCCGCCCTCCTTCTCCCACCTGGCTGACAGTTGACCTGGAGGCTGACTTCATCCTGGTTATTCAATGTTTCTTCCTGTCTGGGGAGATTAGTCCTCTTACTAGGATATGGTACACACAGCAAACAAAATCTGAGGTAATTCCAGCAGTGCATCATGGGATAAGGGGCTTGGTCTCAAGCTACTGGTAATCTTTGAGCTTTGCGAAATGGCCGTGTCGGAGCCGAGGATCGGCTCCGAACCCATCAGTGAAGAATGAAGGCGAGGTAGAACAACTCACATGGAACGTTATGGTGAGTACATAACTTCTTTTTCTTTAATTATGTGTTTTAAATGAAATGGTATGAGAGAACTGTTTTTATCTGAAGAAGTTCAACCAGGGAGTTGAACGAAATTGCACATTGAATTAAAAAGCAATAATACTTTAAGGCTTTACCAGAGCATTCCTGACTGTTTTTCTTTTTATTTTACTACCTAGAATTCATGTCATCCAGGAAGAGAAAATGTCAGTGTGGGAGGCAGATTCCTCATAAGGATCTTCACAGTGTCTTTTTTTTCTTTGGGTAGTAAGGCGTTTGTGACTAAGACTGGGTACCATGGCAGAAACCTTTAACTCAGAGATACTTTTTTTTTAGAGCGAGACAGTGTGTCTTTTCATACTAATCATTCTTTTATGCCCAAGGTATTTAATGAGTCATCCTTGAATCAATTGGTAAAACTCCCTTCCCTTTTCCCTTCTCCTCAGTCTGCTAGTGAAAGGGTCCTGCATACTTTGGATTTGCATGAACATATCAGGTAGTATTTGGATAAAACTAGTCTGATCAGCTTTTTGTTTCCTTTCATCCCAGGACTTTGGGTTTGGCTGTTTCTGAGCTAAGGCCATTTCCTTTTATTATACTTTTCATGACAAATCTCTGTCTCCTTGTGTTAGAGCTCATTCCTCTAGGGTTGTTGCCTCTTCTGGTGCCGCCTTCAGTGGGTTGGACATTAGTTCCATCCTTGAAGCTGCTACTTGGTCTTCAGTGTGTACCTTTATTAAGCATTGTAAGTTGGATATGGTTTCTAGGGCCAGAGCATGTTTTGCTAGAACCATTTTATATAGGTTTGTTGAGGACTGTTCTCAATATTCCACCTCCCTTTCTGTTTCTTGAGCTTTTTTACTCTCCCTTTGGTTTAGAATACAGCATCAGTAATATAGAAGGACATAGTACAGCTGTGTAAAATCTTACCATGACAGTAGATGTCCTGCACTTCACAGTTGCTTTATTTGCTCCTTTCCTCCAACCCCCTCTTTTTATCCTGTTTTTAGTTTTAAGCTCTCTTCTGTTTGAGGATTTCCCATTTTTCTTCTGCATTTTTTTCCTTCTGGATGTGCTTGGGCTTCTTTGTCCTATGGAGACTGCTCTCTTCTGGGGAAGTTCAGTTTCTGGGTAGCTGTGTCCGTGCATCCCTTTTTATGCAGTAAGTTCTGTGCAGGAAGCCATACAAGATCATTAGGCTTTGATATACTGGCTGAACATCAGGCTGCCCTGGGTGGGAGATGCCTTCTGTTTAGAATACTGCAAATGTGAAGAGAAAAGCATCTACTATTATGGAAAGATTTTACACAACTGTACTTTTGTATATTTCTCTTCTTAATGAAGATAGCTAGCCTGAGCAATTTCTTGTAGATGTTCATCATGCATACAGCTGCAGTCATAACAGATGGGTTCTCTTGCCGTCAGGCGGGTCCTCGGTCGGCTGAATTCCAAAGTCTAGGTCCGGCGTCGGTTGTCGTCGCTTCTTCCCTGACGTCAGTGCAACAGGGGTATAAAGGAACCAGCCGACGCCATTTTCTTCAGTCTTTCTTGCCGCGCGGTGCCCTGAAGCAGAAGCAGTTCGCAAGTGCCGGTCGGCCAGCTCCTGAGATTACGAAAATTTGGAAACCGAAGTCTTCCCCGTTGGGGAAACTTTTCTTGCCTCAAACCGATGTCAGACAAAGTTAATAATTGTATTTCTTGTGGGAAGCAAATACCGCATAAGGATTTCCATTCCCTCTGTATACCTTGTTTAGGCCCAGACCACGACGTCTCGGTCTGTCGCTTTTGTGCTGCATTCAACAAACACACTATTAAGCGTCGGGCGGAGTTCGCCCAGCATTATTTTGGAAAAGCATTTAACTATACTATGTCGTCGGATACTCCGACTCCGGTTTTGTCTAAAAACCGCAAAGACAAGGACCGACACACGAGGTCCGCGGCCTCTACCGACACCACGCCAAAGCCGACTACACGTGGTCCAGTTCTCAGCGAGGCGCCTACGCAGCCCCTGACTACCGCCGACACTTCTTTGACGGTGTCTCCTGTGTCCGAGGTCGCAGGCTCCTCGGCCCACACCCCGACTACAGATACCGAAGCCACTCTTGGCGTTGAAACTCAGAATGTGGACAGGTCCACCTCCACTCAAGGTGTCTTCAGACCTTCCTCTTCTTTCTCCATCAAGGCTTTCACAAAGTCTAAAGCAACTATGCACTCTAAGAGACCAGCTACACAGGGCCCATCTCCAGGCCCCATGCCTAAGAAACAGATGCTTAAAATGGCTGAGGATTTAATTACTCTTATCAGAGGTTCTCAGCCCCCAACGGACAAAAGGCCCAGAGTGGAGGAAGATTCCCCCTCCTCTGATCAGGGCTCCATTATTTCGGAGCAATCTGATGATCAGGAACATTCTTACTCCCCTTTTGAAGACTCTGATGCAGAGGAGTCCATCCCTTCTGTCCCCCCCCCAGAGGATTACTCATTTGGGGAAACTTTGCATACCTTAAGGGAACACTTCCACTGGGAAGGCCAAGATTATTCAGATTCCAAGAAAAGGCTCAGGGAATTTCTCTTGCTACCTCAGCACAGGCCTCTGGCTATACCTCCTGTCTTGGACATCCTAGAAGATGTTTACTCGGAGGCTTGCCTTAACCTGGACTCTCTACCTCCAGCCCCAGTTAAGCCTGACAGGTACTACAGGGTTCCTGACTCACACCAATTTCTATACAAAAGCCATGCTGCTGACCCAGAAACCATCTCACAGGGCCCCAAGGGAGTTAAGGCCTCCATTGCTAAAAATCCACTACCTTCCGAGAGAGACTCCAGATCCTTAGAAAGGTGGGGGGAAAAGGTATATACCTCGGCTACCTTATCCATGAGGGCCTTAAACTGTCAGTTTCATATGCTAAAATACCAACAGTTTTTGTTATCACAATTGAAAAGTAAAATGTCACAACCTGAACAACCAGACTTGAAGGAGTTGCAGGATTTGATGCATAGTGCAGAACACGTGCGTAAGCATACCTTACAATGTGGTTTTGATGCTCTAGAGGCCTCATGTAGAGCTGCTGTTACAGGATCAGTCATACGTAGGCATGCCTGGCTCAAGGAACAAGCCTTGCCTGATCATGTCAAAGCAAAATTACTAGGCGCCCCTCTTCAAAAGGATGTACTATTTGGTGCTAATGCTGAGGAGGTGTTAAGGAAAAGGCTAAATCAATGCAAACTGTGAAAGAATTTCTACAGGTACAACCCCCACGTTTTAGTAGAAATTGGCCTTCCAAAAACTGGTCCTTTCCTGCCACTGACAGACCCCAAAGAGGCAGATACAGGCACCCGAGGGGCAGAGGACAATCCCAAGGATCATTTAGAGGCAGACAATGGGAAGCTCCTACACAAAGAGGTGGTGAGGATAATTCGCAATCTTTCAGAAAGCAAACCCAATGACTTTCCACTTTGCATGCCAACCAAGTCTCAAATGGCAGCCCCCTTAGGAGGAAAGCTGGCATTATTTTCAAAAAATTGGCATATTGTCACAAAGGACAAATGGATACTGGACATTATAAACAGAGGCTACAAATTCCATTTTCACACCCTTCCAAAAATGAGAGGTATGCCAAACCTGCCACACAATCAAAGGGCAGAGGCACAAAGGCAAATTACAGATCTCATAAACATATGCCAAACCTGCCACACAATCAAAGGGCAGAGGCACAAAGGCAAATTACAGATCTCATAAACATGAAAGCTATTCAAGAGGTACCTACGCACGAACAAGGTCAAGGTTTTTATTCCAGGCTATTTCTGGTGCCAAGGAAGGGAAGAGATTGGAGACCTATTTTGGACCTATCCATCCTAAACACATTTCTACTCGTACCAAAATTCAAGATGCTCACTCTACTGCAACTTCTTCCCATGCTGGGCAAGGAGTCTTGGCTGGTAACATTGGACCTCAAGGAGGCATACCTGCATGTCCCAATCAGACAAAATTGCAGAAGGTACCTCAGATTTCTTGCAGGTTCAACCCATTATCAATTCTCTGCATTGCCCTTTGGCTTATCTACTGCGCCCAGAGTATTCACGAAATGCCTGGCATCAGTAATTGCCTACTGCAGACTTCAAGGGATACAAATATACCCCTATTTGGACGACTGCCTGATCCAAGCGGACAGCAAGCACATTCTTCTGAAACATCTGGCTTATGTAATAATGTTGTTGAACTCTCTGGGAATAGTCAACAAAAATAAATCAAGGCTAATACCCTCTCGGAAGATAATTTTCCTGGGTGCCAATTTGGACACAAACACCCAGATGGCCTACCTCATGCCAGAGAAGCAGGGGCAACTAATTCAATACTTCAGAACACTAGCAAATTGCACCAGGCTGACTGCAAGGAAAATCCTGCAGGCTCTGGGATTCATGGCATCTTGCATCTTACTAATCCCATGTGCAAAGCTGCATATGAGGAAACTACAATGGTACCTGAAAAACATATGGTCTCAACACAGCCACAGTTTGGAAACAATAATACCACTAATTCCATGTCTGCAAAAGGAATTTCTGTGGTGGGCTCAAGCATGTCAAACAAACACAGGTCTTCCATTCAGCAAGCCTCAAGCAAATCAAGTCATCACAACAGACGCCTCGGACTACGCCTGGGGGGCGCACATGACAGATCGGTGCATTCTGGGCAAATGGTCCCAAAAAGAAAAGCACCTTCATATCAATCAAAAAGAAATGCTAGCAGTAATAAATGCTATTATAGCTTTCAAGGACCTCCTACAACCAGGCCAGCTATTGATAAGAACAGACAACACCACAGTTATGTGGTACATAAACAAGCAGGGAGGAACACATTCTTATCCCCTATGCAGACTGGCCATGTCACTTTGGAACATGGCCATGGACTTACAAATGGAACTGCAAGCACAGTACTTGCCAGGCAAGGAAAACACGCTGGCAGACAACCTAAGCAGGAATATGACAGATCCACACGAATGGAAATTGCATCCAAAAGTTTTTACAGAAATAATCCAAGAATGGGGAAGGCCAGACATAGATCTCTTTGCCTCCCACAAAAATCATCAATTGACAAAATTCTGCTCAAGGATCTTCCATCCAAAGGCCTGGAGAGTGGACGCTCTCTCTTTCAGTTGGACATCAATGAGAGTTTATGCCTTCCCACATCTTCCTCTGCTGCCCAAAGTTCTATTGAAAACCAGAGCAGACAGACCAAAGATGATTCTCATTGCTCCGGACTGGCCAAGGCAACACTGGTACCCACTCCTGAGGAGCCTGACGCATTTCCCACCATGGACCCTGCCTCTAATGCCTCTTCTTCTGACTCAGCACAGCTTCAAAACTCTTCACAGCCAGCTAAAAACACTCAATCTAGCCGCATAGAAGATTCCTTAGCATCACAACAGGCCCTACTCTCCAAGGAGGTGCAGGATGTCATTTTGGAGGCCAGAAGGCCATCAACTAGAAAAGCTTACTCCGCAAAATGGAAACGTTTTTCTGTCTGGAATGAGAAAAAGGGCCAGGATCCTGGAAAACTGAATTTACCCCAAATACTACAATATTTGGCTGAACTGCTAAGCAGTGGACTTTCTTTCTCCTCCATCAAAATCCATGCCTCAGCCATTTCTGCAGAATACAACACTGATCCACCTTTATTCTCTCACCCTCTCTTAAGACAGTTCCTCAGAGGGGCTAAGAATCTAAGACCTCCAAGGAAACAACCAATACCTGCTTGGGATCTTAATTTCATTCTGGAAAAACTGACCTTGCCTCCCTTTGAGCCAGCTGTCTCATCAGATTTGCAATATTTGTCCTGGAAAACAGCTTTCCTTCTGGCTATCACCTCAGCTCGCAGAGTTTCAGAACTACAGGCTCTCATGGCTGTCCAGCCTTTTATCATCTTCTGTCAGGACAGAGTTTCCTTACGAACCAACCCGTCCTTTATGCCTAAAGTGGTATCCAGGGTAGCTTTAAATCAGGCCATACATTTACCTACTTTTTATCCTAATCCTCAAAACAAAGGGGAGAGATTACTACATTCCTTGGACATCCACAGACAACTGCGTTATTATTTGGACAGAACAAAGCCTTTCAGAAAATCAGAACAGCTCTTTGTGGCCTATGCGGTGGGAGCTCAAGGAAAGCCAATTTCCAAACAGACAATCTCAAAATGGATAGCCCACTGCATACGCTTTTGCTATTCCTTTCATGGCAAAACTGTACCTACAGGCATTAGAACTCATTCCACCAGGGCCACAGCCACCTCTGCAGCCTTCCTCAGAGGAGTTCCTACCAAGGATATTTTGGAAGCAGCCACTTGGAGTTCTGTGCATACCTTCTCCAAGCACTACAACCTACCATTATACTCCAAATCTAGAGCAGGCTTTGCCACTGCAGTCTTGCAGGGCATTTTGGCTCCTCCTAGTTCCACCTAGTGCCCACCACCCCTTTCTTAGCTTTGGGATTCTACCCATCTGTTATGACTGCAGCTGTATGCACGATGAGCATAATACAGTTTTGTACCTACCATAAATGTAGATGTTCGAGTGCTAATACAGCTGCAGTCCAGGTTTCCCTCCCTCCTTCCCCTCTTGGGACAGGCCTATAGGCTAACACATCCTCATACAACCTGATTGGGGTATTCATTTATGATGTATTTGCTTGCAACTACTGTTATTTTGATTATATTGCACTGCATTATTACACAAATTTATGTATTGCCTTCCTTCTGGGGGCACCTGACATCTGGGGCAAGAAAAACTGAAGAAAATGGCGTCGGCTGGTTCCTTTATACCCCTGTCACACTGACGTCAGGGAAGAAGCGACGACAACCGACGCCGGACCTAGACTTTGGAATTCGGCCGACCGAGGACCCGCCTGACGGCAGGAGAACCCATCTGTTATGACTGCAGCTGTATTAACACTCGAACATCTACATTTATGGTAGGTACAAAACTGTACTTTCTCATCTGTTTTTTTTTCTTTCTTTCTTTTTTCACCCCTTGTATTATATATTCTAACCTTTGCAGTCATGTTTGTTGAATCCCTTTTACAAAGTAGTGTTTTGTTAGTATTATCTGGTATGTGCACTCAGCAATGGGCCAGGAAGAAGTATAAACAATTTTGCACAAAGTGTTGTGTCTACAAGTCCAGAAATGCCTTTTCAGCTTCTGTTCCTCAGCCTTCTGTCAGTTAGGAACAGTCAATTCCACAGGCTTCCCAGGCAACATGCTATATAAGCTCCCAGTCTGATTCTGAACCCTCTGATCCTCCCCCCTCAGATGGTTCATAGAAAACAGACATGCAAATGGAAGCGCTTAGAGTCTTCACCAGAATCTGTCACCAAAGACATCAACTTGAATGAAGGTGAGGGCTCCCCAAGACCACCCTTTGAAAACATCACCTTTGTCGAAATTCTGGAATTGATGAAACAGAGAGGAGAATGGTCCACAGTTAGTCCATCTCCTGATGAGTCATTGTTCCTGGAGGCCTTTGGGTCTTGCTTAACTTCTTCCTGGGTGGTACCGCCTGTTGAACCAGTCATTGGGCAATGAAAGACCCTGACAAGGTGGATCCTATCCCCAAAAAGCCAGATAGGATTCTCTCCACCCCTGCAGACAGTAAACATTGGAGCAAAGGTCCTCTGATAGATCTTCTTCGTGTTTCACTGTTGCAGTCATTACATTTGGGTTATCCTGCTGGCAGGCTACCCTCAGTCGGCCTGAATTCCAAAGTCTAGGTCCGGTGTCGGTTGCTGTCACCTCTTCCCTGACGTCAGTGCGCCAGGGGTATAAAAGATGCAGCCAACGCCATTTTCTTCAGTCTTTCTTGCCACGCGGTGCCCAATGCAAAAGCAGTTCGCAAGTGCTGGTCGGCCGATTCCTGAGATTTTCAAATTCGAATTTCAGATCCAGAGTCTTCATTAAAGCTAAGTACCCCGTTGGGGAAACTTTTTTTTTGCTCCAGACAGATGTCAGAAAAAGTTAATAATTATATTTCTTGTGGGAAGCAAATACCTCATAAGAATTTTCATTCTTACTGTATTCCTTGCCTAGGCCCTGACCATAACGTTGCTAGTTGTCGGTTTTGTGCTAGATTTAACCAACGCACTATTAAGCGTCGGAACGATTTTGATTTCATTACTTTGGCAGAAGATTTAATTATATAATGCCGTCGGATCAGCCGACTACCGGAGTTTATAAAAAACATAAAGAAAAAGAAAAGGACAGGCATCCGAGATCCAAAACCGACGACGAGGCTTCTGCTAGGCCTGTCGCCAGTTCGCCGATTCTCAGTGAGGCGCCTTCGCAGCCCCTGACGCCCGCTACCTCAGAGCCACAGGCCACTTCCGACTCCCACGTGGAGCCGACTCGGCCTCTGGAAACTCAAGGTATTGGACACTCGGAAACTATTCCCCTCAGATAGTTTCGGAGCTGCTGAGCAGGCATCGGCTTCTGAGGGTGTTTTCAGGCCTACACAGTTATATGTGAAACCTACTTCAACTTCAAAGGCAAAGACTAAAGCATCTCTAAAGACAAAGAAACAAGTACAGCATTCACCTGGACAGGCCTCCATGCCTAAAAAAACAGATGCTTAAAATGGCCGAAGTCCTAATTACTTTGATCATGGGTTCCCATCCCCCTCCTGATAAGAGGCCTAGGCAAGAGTTAGAATATGAATCTTCAGACCAGGTTTCCATTTCCTCTGATTCATCCTCTGAACAGGATTACTCTATTCCTCCCTATGAGGATTCTGATGCTGAAGAATCTATCCCTTCAGCCTCTCCTCCTGAGGATTATTCTTTTGGGGAGACACTGCATACTATGAGGGAGCATTTCCACTGGGAGAGCCAAGATTACTCAGAATCCAAGAAAAGGCTCAGAGACTTCCTTTTATTGCCTCAGCACAGGCCCCTTGCTATCCCGCCTGTTTTAGGCATTGTAGATGATGTATTTTCAGAGTCCAGTCTTTCTCCAGACGCTTTACCACCAGCCCCTGTTAAGCCAGACAGATACTATACGGTTCCAGATTCTCATAAATTTCTTTATAAAAACCCTGCTGCTGAGCCAAACACCATCTCTCAGGGTCCCAAAGGGGTCAAGGCTTCTACTGCAAAAAACCCTATAGGGATTCTAGGGCCCTAGACAGATGGGGCAAAAATATTTATACCTCTGCTACCTTGGCTGTAAGAGCCTTAAATTGCCAATTTCATATGCTTAAATATCAGCAATATCTTATGTTCGTGCTTAAACAGAAAATGTCAGCAAATACAGAATGTGCAGACAACAAAGAAATTCAGGATTTATTGCATGCAGCTGAACAAGTTGGAAAGCATACTTTGCAATGTGGTTTTGATTCTCTAGAGGCCTCCTGCAGGGCCGCTGTTACAGGTTCTGTCATTAGGAGGCATGCTTGGTTAAAAGAACAAAATCTGCCTGATCATGTTAAAGCAAAACTATTAGATGCTCCTTTACAGCATGATACTTTGTTTGGTGTTAAAGCAGAAGAGTTGTTGAAGAAAATGGAGGACAAAGCTAAATCATTGCAAACAGTCAAGGATTTATTGGAGGTACAGCCTCCCAGATTTAGCAGGAACTGGCCTACAAAGAATTGGTCCTTTCCAGTGTCAGATAGACCACAAAGAGGCAGATACAGACGCCCCAGAGGCAGATCACAGCCCCAAGGCTCATACAGGCCTAAACAATGGGGTGCTTCTACCTCCAGGAGCGGAGAGGAAAAATCACAGCTATACAGGAAACAGTCTCAATGACTTTCCCCTTCCAGCACCAAGCACTTATCTTTTGGCAGCCCCTTTGGGGGGGAACTAGCACTTTTTTCACAAAATTGGCACATGATCACTCAGGACAAATGGGTTCTAAATGTAGTTTCACAAGGCTACAGGTTCCATTTTCACACCCTGCCAAGGTTAAACGGTATGCCAGACCTGCCATGCAATCAGTGGGCAGAGGCACAAAAACAAGTTTCATCCCTCATGGACATGAGGGCCATTCAACAAGTGCCAGAACAAGAGAAAGGACAAGGATTCTATTCAAGACTGTTCTTGGTACCCAGAAAGGACAAAGCCTGGTGACCAGTACTGGACCTATCTATTCTAAACACATGTCTGGATATTCCACAATTCAAAATGTTGACTCTACAACAGTTTCTGCCCATGTTGGGCAAGAAGGCTTGGCTTGTGACTTTTGATCTAAAAGAGGCATACCTGCTTGTCCCAATCAGACACACATGCAGAAGATACCTCAGATTTAAAGCTGGCTCAATGCACTAACAATTCTCTGCACTGCCCTTTGGCTTATCTACTGCGCCCAGGGTCTTCACAAAGTGCCTGGCACCAGTAATTGCATACTGCAGACAACGAGGAATACTAATATATCCTTATTTGGATGATTGCCTCATTCAAGCAGAGAACAAGGACATTCTACTACAGCATCTGGCGTTTGTAAAGATATTACTACCATGCCTAGGGTACACAGTCAACGAACAGAAATCAAAACTAGTACCCTCTCAAGAGATAATATTTCTGGGTGCAAGCTTAAATACAACTGCCCAGATGGCTTATCTCATGCCAGACAAACAAAGACAATTGACTACCTATTTCAAACTGTTGGCAACAAAGGCCCAGTTATCTGCAAGAAAAATTCTGCAGGCTTTGGGCTTCATGGCATCCTGCTATCAACTAATTCCATATGCAAGACTGCATAGGAGGAAACTTCAATGGTACCTAAAAAGTATTTGGACTCAACATTGCCACAGCCTGGAAACAATAGATGTTAAGTTGTCTATCTCGCCTTCATTCTTGCTGGTTGGGTTCAGAGCCGATCCTCGGCTCCGACTAGGCCATCTTCAAAAGCTCGAGAGCTGCTTACTGGCTCGATGCCCCCTATATCCCATGATGCCTGACGCTAGATACCCAGATCTCGTTTGCCGCTTCTGCTACGAGGTTCTACTGGCTCTGGTCGTATTAGCTTTATTATTATTGTATTTTTTCTTGTTAAAAATCTATATTGGTAGTGTAGAATTAGTTGTTAGACTTTAGTATTGTAGCTAGTTTTTCTTCTAGATAAGCGTTACACTTTCCTTAAGAAACTCGTTTTAGTTAGAGAGTTTCCCCTTCCCCCTTCTCTCCCTTTCCCACAGAAAGGTTCTTTCCGTTTAAGTTAGAGGTTAGCCTTTCTTTCTATCTCCCTTTAAAAAAAAAAAAAAGTTTTTTTTTTCTTCTAATTAATCACTGTTAGTGTTTAGTGATAGTTTTAGATAGTTTTTTTTTTTGGTTGTATTGGTATTTGTAGTGGTTTGTGGTAACTGTAGAGTGTTAACCTTTTTTACTGTTGGTTACCTTTACCATCTGTGTGGAAATTTGTCCTTGGTTTTTCTCCCTAGGATGTCCAAGGATCCAAAACCATCCAGATTCAAGAAGTGTGATTCATGCTGTCGGAAGATGTCTCTGACAGATGGTCACATTTCTTGTGTTTATTGTCTGGGCGCTGTGCACCTGCAGGACTCTTGCTCGATCTGTCATGCTTTCAGTCCAAGAGTTGCAGGAGAGCAAAAATAAATTGATTCTGAGGGGTATGCTTAAACCCCAAGATTCACCGGCGAAGGCTCAGCCGGCAAAATCTTCCAGGCCACCGAAACCGTCGGCTCCCAGTTCGGAGCCGTCGTTGGATGAAGCCACACAAGCCATTTCGGCTCCGGCTGGATCCGATGTCCCTCCCTCCCAGGTCTCCTTCTTTGGAGTCGATACGTTCAGCTCCGAAGTCGCCCCTGCTCCATTCGGAGTGTAGTCACCGATCATCCCACTTTTCTCGGCCCTCTAGACTTTCGGACCATGACTTGGAAAGAGTGGTCAGTAGGCTCTTAAAATCGCAGGCCCTAGCCAAAATGTTATTGAGCCCTCCTCATCAGGAGTCGGCTCCATCCACGGCTGTAGATATTCCTCCTCCAACTCTTCCTATGAGCTCGGAGCCAGAGTTCGTTGTGGTTCGAGTCGTGGAACCGTCGGCGCCGATACCCTCTCTTTCGGTTCTGTCATTGGCTCTGATCCCTTCCATGGTACCTTCCCTCGGGGGATCTGGGCACCGAGACTCCCTCGTTGGCTCCGAGGGGGCGATTGGCATCAGACCCTTGTCCGACCCCGCTCTCCCTCTCGGTGCTTCAGCGCAGGTGAGCTCGGCTCCCACATCTGCCTCGGAGCTGTCTCCCTCAGTGTGGGGAGGGCTTCTGGTTTCTTCGGAGCCTGAGCCTTCTCTCCATCCTGGAAGGGACGCCTTTGAGGTGATGAGGAGTGTACTGGCCCTTGAGTCAGTCCCACGATCGGCCCCATCGGCTCCACCCCTAGGGTGCCTGCGTCAGCCTCTGCCCCTTTTCCAGACCCCAAGCGTGGGGATCCAGCGCTCCAGGACACCCCTTTGGGTGTATCCTCCTCTTCCGAGGCCTCCCCTGATCTTTCTGAGGAGCCACCTTGCAAGAGAAAATGCAAGAGAAAGCATGTTGACTCCCCCGAGTCTGCCATGTCGGATACCGACTTAGAGGAGTTGGAAGGGTCCCCAAGATCCCCCTCTGAAGATGTCTCCTTCTCAGACATCCTTGAGATGCTTAGGCAGAAGGGAAACTGGACTACCCTAAGCCCGTCCGAGGATGAGTCGGTATTCCTGGATGCATTTGGATCCCGACCTTCCACCTCCTGGGTTTCTCCGCCTTTTGACCCGCTGATGTCTGTGGTGGCTCGAAAGGCGTGGACGGCTCCAGTCACAGTGGAACCGACCCCTAGAAGACCTGCCAAGTTCATTACTGCCCCACAGGATAAACAGTTCTTGACCAATGGTGTCCCCGTTGATGCCATGGTGGTAGCAGCGGCCACAAAGAAGGAGTTGGTTGAAACTTCTTTATCTGTCCATCCCCCTAACAAGGAGTCCAGGACGATGGACAGACATGGGAAGCCGATGTTCTCTTCAGCGACCTTTTCCATGCGGTCCCTGAATTACCTGTGCCACTTTACCCGTCTTCAGAGGGATCTCCTGAAAGAGCTTGGAGATACCCTCCAAGATCCATCAGCTGAGGGGGCCCAGGCTAAGGCAGCCTCCCAGCTAGCGACTCTTAATTCAGTGGTAAACTCCTCCATGCGGCTCATTTCTTATACAGCCAATGGTGCGAGTAGAGCCGCAGGCACAGGCATGGCCCTAAGGAGGCATGCTTGGATGCGGCTATGTAACTTTGCGGAACCTTTCAGAGCGTCTTTCACTAACACCCCGTTTGATGGTTCCTCTCTCTTCGGATCACAGGTGAAAGATACCTTTACCAGGTGTGAGCAGGAAGGCAAGACTCTCTCTGCCTTAGGAGTCCATTTTTCCACTCCTTCCAGACCATATCCTAAGGGTCAGAAGAGTGGAAAGATGTGGTTCCGGAAATCCCAAGGAGCCTTACCGGACACAGGTGGTGAGTTTCCCTCCATGGGCAGAGGAGGGAACAATAACAGATGCCTTCCTCATGGCAGAGGGGGTCCGCAAAACCAGGGCAGCAGAGAATCTTTCTCTGACAAGCAATCCAGCATCCCTGAAGGGTTGCCCAGCTGCTCACCTCTGGAGGCAGTCGGGGGAAGATTATCGCTGTACTCAAGAGCCTAGCAAGACATAACTCAAGACAAATGGGTACAGTCCGTCATATCCGGAGGCTACAGAATTCCCTTCGTTCGCACCCCCTTAAGATCAAACAAGTCCCTTCCAGATGTTCCACCCAATCTAAGGGACGAAGTAGTGCAAGAGGTCTCAAAACTGCTAAGAAAAAGGGCCATCCAGCAAGTCCCAGCAGACCAACAAGGATCCGGAATTTACTCAAGGTTCTTTTTGGTACCAAAAAAGACAGGGGACTGGAGACCCATTTTGGATCTCAGCAGACTAAACAAGTCTGTACAAAGAACAAAGTTCCGGATGGTCACGCTTCAGTCCATTTTACCCTTTCTGGGTCAGGACAATTGGATGTGCTCCATAGATCTTCAGGATGCGTACCACCACATCAAAATGGACAGACGCTCCCGAATATTCCTTCGCTTCCGGCTGGGAGCCAGCCATTATCAGTTCAGAGCTCTGCCCTTTGGTCTCACCACAGCCCCCAGGGTGTTTACCAAATGTATGGCAGTAGTTACCGCTCACCTGAGACGGCAAGGATTCCAGGTGTTTCCATATCTCGACGACTGGCTCCTCACTGCTACCACCAGACATCACCTTCTGCGAGCCAGAGACTACACCATCCACACTTGCTCCAGGTTAGGTATCGCAATAAATTTCGAAAAGTCTGCATTGTCGCCCTGTCAATCTATCACCTTTATAGGCGCAAATTTAAATACCAAAGACATGTTAGCGAGCCTCCCGCCAGACAGGGTGTTAGTTGTTCGTCAGCATGTCAAAGTTTTATTAGCATGCAAAAGGATTCAAGCCAGGTTTGTCCTTCAGACGCTAGGTCTCATGGCAGCAGCAATCGTACTTGTCCCTCCAGCTCGTTTTCACATGAGGATCCTCCAGTGGCTTCTTTTCACCCAATGGTCCTTTCAGCAACTTCCCATGTCTTACATGATTGTGATCACTCAGGCATGCAAGAAACATCTTGCGTGGTGGATGGTCACCACATCAGTGCTCCACGGCAGACCATTTGTTCTCTCCCATCCAGTGGCTGCAGTGACCACGGACGCTTCCCTGATCGGGTGGGTGGGGCATTATCAGGGCAGAACAGTCCAAGGCACCTGGCAACCTCACGAGTATCATCTGCACATAAATGTATTGGAGATGAGGGCCGTGCTCTTAGCGTTGCAGGCTCTTCAGAACTCTCTTCCTACCGGGACCATTGCAGTTCAAACAGACAATATGTCCGTAGTGTGGTACATCAACAAGCAGGGCGGAACCAGGTCCTACCCCTTATGTCGAGAAGCGCTCAGACTCTGGCAGTGGGCTGTCTCTTCCCAATGGTTTCTGATTGCAATGCACATCCCTGGGAGGTCCAACGTCATAGCAGACAGACTGAGCAGAGCAATTCTCATGCCTCACGAGTGGTCTCTGAACCAGGTAATTGCGGACCAAATCTTCCGCAGATGGGGCCAACCTTGCTGCAACCTTTTTGCAACTCCCTTCAACAGCAAGTGCAGCAATTTCTTCTCTCTCCTTCCACTTCCCGGGCATTCCCCAGAGACGCTCTAGTCCATGATTGGCCCCAGGGACTTCTTTATGCATTCCCTCCTTTCCCCCTCATACCGAAACTAATTCAGAAAGCTACTTCTTTGTGTTTCAAAATGATCCTCATTGCCCTTTACTGGCCTCAACAAATATGGTTTCTGTTCTTGCATCGCTATCTTCTCGAACAGCCTTGGACTCTGGACCTAGTTCCAGACCTCCTGATTTATCAATCGGGCGGGCTGCACCAATCCCTCCACTCTCTCCAGCTCACAGCGTGGCTGCTCCACTTCCAACCTTAGCCAGGCTCCCAGATATCTCCCCCTCTGTGCGTGAAATCCTTTTGTCATCACACAAGTCTACGACCAGAAAAACTTACGCTAGTAAGTGGAAACGTTTTTCTTCCTGGGCAGAGGCAAAAGGTATTGACCCCTTTTCAGCCCCCGTACACTGCATTTTGGAATTTCTTGCAGAGCTCTTCCATGCGGGGTCCGCTTCCACTACAGAGTTCAGTTAGCGGCAATTTCAAATTTTCACATTGGCCTATCGGCAAACAATTTCATGTCCCATAAGCTCTGTAAAGCCTTTCTCAAAGGATCCACTCTGCTCAGGCCCCCAGTCAGAGATCCTCCACCACCGTGGGATCTAAATTTGATTTTAGCTTTGCTAATTTTGCCCCCTTTTGAACCTGCAGATTCTTGTTCACTGAAGTTCTTATCTTGGAAAACCATTTTTCTGGTAGCTATTACTTCAGCCAGAAGAGTTTCAGAACTACAGGCTCTTTCTATCCGACCCCCATACCTCGTGTTCCACAATGACAAGGTTGCTCTGAGGACTAATCCTTCCTTCCTTCCTAAGGTCTCTTTAGAGAGTAACTTGAATCAGTCCATAGACCTTCCTGTGTTTTTCCCTAACCACTCCAACAGGGCGGAGTATAAGTTGCATCAGTTAGATGTTCACAGGCAACTACGCTTTTATTTACATAGAACCAAAGACATTAGAAAATCATATCAACTGTTTCTGTCTTATGCAGTAGGTAAACAGGGGCTTCCGGTCTCCAAGGTGACCTTATCCAGGTGGCTGTCTTCTATCATCACGTTCATATACCAACTCAGGAATAAAGAATTACCGGTCAAACCAAAGGGTCACTACACCAGGGCTTTAGCCACTTCAGTGGCTTTTCAGGCTAGGTTGCCCATGGAATCTATTTGTGCTGTGGCTACATGGGCCAACCCACATACTTTCATTTTGCATTACAAGTTGGATTTGGTTTCCAGGAGCAGAGCTGATTTTGGTTCCACTGTTCTGAAGAGTCTTTTCCGATGAGCCACCCAGGTTTTTAGGTGCTAGGGACGCTGTCCCAACCAGCAAGAATGAAGGCGAGATAGACAACTTAACATAAAGAAGTTATGTACCTACTATAACGTTCCATGTTAGTTGTCTTCTTCTCGCGTTCTTTCTTGTGTCCCACCCTCCATCCCTCTATCCTAGTGGACCGAGAAGAGTTCCTCTTGTTTTTGCACTGGCTGAGTCTTCTCTGGCTATTTCCTTCTGCTTAGTAGTCTCCCCAGTAGGAATTATGCATTGTAAGATAGCATTTATTTATTATTATGTCTGCAGTTAGACTTACCAAACGAGATCTGGGTATCTAGCACCAGGCATCATGGGATATAGGGGGGCCTTTAGCCAGTAAGCAGCTCTCGAGCTTTTGAAGATGGCCGAGTTGGAGCCGAGGATCGGCTCCGAACCCAACCAGCAAGAAAGAAGGCGAGAAGAAGACAACTAACATGGAACGTTATGGTAGGTACATAACTTCTTTTTACTCTCATTCCCTGCCTGCAACAGGAGTTTCGATGGTGGGCGAAGGCCTGTCACAGAACAAGGGACAGCCATTCTGTCTACCCCCAGCCACACAGACTTTAACATGGATGCATCGGATTATGCCTGGGGAGCCCACATGGCAGGAAGATATATTCAAGGCACATGGTCTGCAAACCAAATGCATCTGCATATCAATCAAAAAGAAATGCTAGCTGCTCAAAATGCTCTGACAGCCTTCAAGGACCTACTTCATCCAGAACAACTACTGATAAAGACAGACAATACCATGGTCATGTGGTACATAAACAAGCAGGGAAGCACTCATTCTTACCCCCTTTGCAGACTAGCCATGACTTTGTGGGACACAGCATTGATTTACCAAGTACAGCTGCAGGCACAATTCCTGCCAGGAAAGGTCAATACTCTGGCAGACGTACTAAGCAGAAACCTCATGGATCCCCATGAGTGGAAATTGGATCCACAAGTCTTCAGCATGGTAACAAGAAAATGGGGATTCCCGGACATAGATCTATTTGCATCGCCTCACAACTACCAATTAAAGAGATTCTGCACAAGGGCGTATCACTGACAAGCATGGAAAGTGGATGCACTATCTTTCAGCTGGAAAAACTTAACAGTATATGCCTTTCCACCTCTGCCTCTCCTCCCCAAGGTACTCGTAAAAGTCAGACAGGAGCAGCCAAAAAAGATTCTGATTGCCCCAGACTTGCCACGTCAGTACTGGTATCCAATCCTAAGGAACCTGTCTCAATGCCCAGCCTGGACCTTACCTCAAGTACCTCATCTACTGTCCGAGCACAACAATGAGATCCTGCACAGCCAACTCAAGACCTTAAATCTGGCAGTATGGTGGATAATGTAGTCATACAAAATACACCTCTCACTCAGGCAGTGATGGATGTCATTTTGGAGGCCAGGAGGCCTAGTACTAGAAAATCCTATGCTGGGAAATGGAAGAGATTCTGTGCTTGGAACCAGGCACAAGGAATTGACACTGCTGTACCAAACATTCCTCAGATTTTGCAATACTTGACTGAGATGCTGAACAAAGGCCTATCCTTTTCATCTATAAAAATTCATGCCTCTGCCATTTCGGCTCATTACAATACAGAGCCATCAATCTTTTCTCATCCTTTATTAAGGCAGTACCTCAGAGGGGCCAAAAATTTAAGGCCTCCAAGGAGATCACCAATACCTGCATGGGACCTCAATTATGTCTTGGAAAAAACTCACCCTGCCTCCTTTCGAGCCAGCCGCTACAGCTGATATAAAGTTTTTATCTTGGAAAACAGCTCTGCTCCTAGCAATAACTTCGGCAAGACGAGTCTCATAGCTACAGGCACTCATGGCTGTGGAACCTTTTATCATTTTTTATCCAGACAGGGTTTCTCTGCGGACAAACCCTACATTTAGCCATAAGGTAGTGTCCAGTGTGGCCCTTAACCAAACTATTCATCTGCCTACTTTTTATCCAAACCCACAGAATAAAGGAGAGAGAATTCTGCATTCTTTGGACGTACACAGACAGCTACGCTTCTGTTTGAACAGAACCAAAGCTTTCAGAAAGACAGAACAATTACTAGTGGCATATGCTGCAGGATAACAAGGAAAGGCTATCTCAAAGCAGACTATTTCAAAGTGGATAGGCCACTGATTTCATTTCTGCTATTCACAACATGGCAAGCCAGTACCTAAGGGCATTAGGCCACATTCAACTAGAGCAGCAGCCACTTCAGCAGCCTTCCTTAGGGGAGTACCAACCAAAGACATTTTAGAGGCTGCTACTTGGAGTTCAGTGCACACCTTCACAAAGCACTATCACTTACCACTCTACTCTAAATCCAGGGCAGGCTTTGCCACTGCAGTTCTGCAGGGCCTAATACCCGCTCCTAATGCTATTTAGCTCCAACCTCCCAACCTTAGCTTTGGGATTCAACCCAATTGTAATGACTGCAACAGTGAAACACAAAGAACATAGTGCAGTTGTGTACACTTACCATTAATGTAGATGTTCGAGTGTATTCACTGTTGCAGTCCAGGTTACCCACCCACCATCCCCCTTTTCCTTTGCTGGAACTTATCTGTACTTCTCTATTCTATACAACCTATGTGGTGTATTTGCTTGTAGATGAAGGCAAAATATTTACTTTGCTGCATGCATGTTTTATTGACATATTTTTAGCCCACCCTTTTGAGGGCACCTGACATCTGGGGCAAGAAAAACTGAAGAAAATGGCGTCGGCTGCATCTTTTATACTCCTGGCGCACTGACGTCAGGGAAGAGGCGACAGCAACCGATGCCGGACCTAGACTTTGGAATTCAGGCGACTGAGGGTAGCCTGCTAGCAGGATAACCCAATTGCAATGACTGCAACAGTGAATACACTCGAACATCTACATTTATGGTAAGTGTACACAACTGTACTTTACAATGGCTGTAATGGCAGACACAAAGAAGGAACTGTCTGAAGAGAGTTCTTCAGTCCATCCCTCCTGATAGGGAGTCTAGGGCAATGGACTGATTTGGCAAACGGAAGTATGCTTTAGCGACCTTTGCTCCCAGGCTGCCGAATTATTTAGCTCATATCACCAGGTTTCAGAAAGACTTGACAAAGGAAATATCCAAGTGTTTCTTGGGTGTTCTGCCAGTGGATGTTTAGAAGACAGTGGAGTCCCTACTTTCCACACTCTGTAATCTACCTCCAGTGTGGCCATGCATCTGCTCCTGAATGCAGCTGATGGCACAGCTAGGGCAGCAGGCGAGGGCATCTACATTCACCGCCATGCCTGGATGCACCTTTGTGACTTTGCAGACGTCCTTCATCAACACCCCCTTCAATGGATCTACTCTGCTTGGACCTAAAGTAAAAGAGATGCTCACCAGGAGACAGCATGATGTGAAGACTGTCTCTGCAGTAGGCATCCACTTCTCCATGCCCCAGAGTTCCTACTGTCGGGATCAGACATCTAGGATGAGGATGTGGTTCAGGAAGTCACAGAAGCCTTGCCAGGAGAATCCTGATAATAGACCTCCTCGTAGCAGAGGAGGATGTGGCAGTAACGGACATTGACCTAGAGCCAGAGGTGGACCACATAACTGTAGCTTTTGCTGATCATGCTCCAGAAAACCTTTTCAGTGTCCCTGAAGGGTTGCCTGATTGCTTCACTCTGGAGACAGTTGAGGAACACTTATCCCTGCACCTACAAGCCTGGCGAAGCATAATCACAGATTCATGGGCAGTAAACATAATCTCCAGAGATTATTCTATATCATTTTCCATTCCCCCTATCAAGCAGAAGAAAGTTCTTAAGATTATACCCTGTCAATGAGAACTTCTTGCAGCAGAAGAGTCTAAGCTGCTAGAAAAAAAAAAGAGTCATCCAACCAGTCTCCATGGACTAGATAGAATATTGAGCCTTCTTGTGGTTCTTTTTAGTACCCAGGAAAACGGGACCCCATGCCGATTCTGGACCTGAGTCATTTGAATCAGTAAGTGAAGCAGACAAAATCCTGGATGGTCACACTCCAGTGCATTTTGCTTCTGTTGAGGAAGGATGATTGAATGTGCTCACTGCAACCCATACTGTCGTGTAAAGATTGAGAAGTGTTCGAGGAGGTTTCTTTTTTCCAGCTGAGAACCAGTCATTATCGTTTCAGAGACCTGCTTTTTGGTCTCACTACAGCATCCCGGGTGTGGTAGCAGCAGGGTAGCAGCACATCTGTGCTTGCTAGGGATCTAGTTTTTCCCATATCTCAACAGTTGGCTTCTCACTACTACAACTGATAATCTCTTATCGCACTACCGGGACTTTTTGCTCCAATTGATTCAGGGTGTAAGCATAACAGTCAACATTTGCAAAAGCCAGCTGTGCCATCTCAGTAGATGGAATTTATTGGATGCCACCTGAACATAACTTTACAGATTTCCCGTCTTCCAGTGTCCAGGGGTCTTTTTCTCTTTCTGACTGCAGCTCAGGTTCTTCATTACTCCTGTCCACCAGCAAGGTTGATTCTTAGCCTATTGGGTCTTATGGCATCCATAATCCTCATGGTCCCGATTGCTACAGTCTATATGAGGGTTCTCCAGTGGACTTTAGCAGTACAGTAGGCCCAAAGGGTCTATCCACTCCATGCCAAAATGAGACTTACCCAGATTTGCAGGGAACACATATCTTGGTGGATAATGTGTCCTTCTGTGCTAGATGTATGGCCATTCTGAACAGATCTCCCGGTAGCAGTACTAACAATGGATGCTTCCCTTCTTGGGTGGGGGAAAGCATTTCGAAGGGAAGAATATCCAGGGCACATGGTCACATATTTACAGCAATAAATAAAGCCAACTAACCAAAACAAATGAAGAGAACGCTGCACTGTATTAGAGCGTTAATTTATTTTATCACATCTTCAGCATTTTGTCTTCAAGGGATAAATTCCATGCAAAAATTAACTCCAGTTATACTCAAATTTTGTTGATTGTTTAAAGAACCACATTCATTACATAACATCCTTAAAGACATATAAATGTGTATGCCTTTTATATGAATACTGCTCCATTTTTATCATTTACAAAAATATAAATTTTCTCATTATAACTTATCGAATACCAATTTTAAATAATCCTAAATACTTTCAACTATTATAAAATGAAATTGCACACTGTATTATCTCATTATACACAGGAAATGCATCTTATCAAATACATTTAAAATGCTCACATTTTTTCATGTTCTTTAAACTCCAATATTCAATTACTTAAATAGCATTCATATATTCAAGTAATTAAATATTCAAGTTCGCTTCAACATTAAGACCCTTTGAATGTAACGTCCTAAAATTAAGAATCATTCTGCTTTCCAAGCTCAACAACTTCCTAACAACATCACCCCTTCTTACCATACAAGGTTGACCCAGTACACAAAAAAACAAAGTTTCATCCGAACCACCATGGATAGTATGAAAATATTCGGCAACAGGACTACTCATATTTGCATTACGAATATCACCCAAGTGTTCTAAAATTCTAAACTTAGCTATCCTTTTAGTATGTCCAATGTACCATCTAATGTTTTCACATCCACTCCCCAAAATGTACACCACCCCACAAGAGCTACAGTTGAACCATCCCCTAGAAGTATATTGTCTCCCATTAATATATGTTCCTGTCAGATTCTTAACCTTCTTACAAACCCTAGAATGACCACAAGGAAATGCACCTTCACGCCCAAATTTTCTACTGTCATACCTCAAATTGAGCCATTCTTTAAGATTTAAATGTCTACCAAAAGAAAATGTAACATTCTTTGGAAACAAATGACCAAACTGCTCATCTAATGTCACCAAATGCCAAAACTCCATTACTATCTTCCTCGAGGTCTCAGAGAAGGATGAAAACTTGGTGACAAAATAAATGTTCTTACTATCAATATTATCATTCTTTTCACCCAACCTGAACTGCTTTCTATTTTTCACACCCATCTTTTCACTGTTCATGAGGTCAAATCTCCCACTGCTTTTAACCATCCTACCATAAACCCTTTCCACTGCGTCATAAAAATCCATTTACTATAACCTCTCATTAACAACCAATCCATCACTTTACTAACATTTCCATCCTTAAACCTATCTTCAGAAGTGCTCCATAGAATATGCTAAAACTCCCCTTCTGGTAAAGAACTTATAAGATGTGGAGGATGCATGCTACTAGCCTGCAAAAAATTGTTAACAGCAGTGGGCTTATGGTATGGTTTAAACTGAATATTCGTGTGTTCATCAACATAAAACTCAATATCAAGAAAATGTATACCATTCTTAGTCTGTTCAAAGCAGAATTTCAACACATGTGGATTCTTATACAATTCCTCCATTAAACAGGGGAACTCAGTCATTGGACCACTACAAATAAAAAGCAAATCATCTGTAAACCTCTTATATAGAACGACATGCTTTTAATAAAAAATTCAGTAACATAAATAAATCTTTTCTCAAATTCACCCATATACAAAATTGCATAAGATGGAACATAGGGAGCCCCCATGGCACTGCCTCTTTTTTGCAAAAAAAAAAAAAACTTCTTTCATAAATACAAAATAATTATAATAAGAAAGTTAGAGCAAGCTGTTAACCAACTCAGCAAATGCTTCGTTCCCCAGATAAAAATAGACGGCATAAAAAACGAAGTACTGAAACGAAGTAACCAGGCAGTCTCTCGTTGATATAAAACCAATAAAATTTATTTTTGTACAAATGATGAGCGCTTTCGCTAAAAAGCTTCTTCAGATCGCTGAAGAAGCTTTTTAGTGAAAGCGCTCATCATTTGTACAAAAATAAATTTTATTGGTTTTATATCAACGAGAGACTGCCTGGTTGCTTCGTTTCAGTACTTCGTTTTTTATGCTGACAAAATAATTATAGATTAATCAAAATTAAAACAATCTAATCACGAAAGCAGTACATGGCCCTTCTCCCATTGTATTCCAGATAGCATCCAACCCCTATTTTAACTCAATATTTGTGTATAAAGTATTAGCATCCACTGTAGCCCAGTAATTATCATTTTGCCAATTCACCCTTGTGACCAATTCACTAACCTCCTGTGTATTTTTAACATGTGCAGGAATCATGCATAAATATTCTTTCAGCAGGGAATCCAAAAAACATTTTAACATTCTACAAATAAGAATTAACCCCTGAAGCAATTGGCCTTCCAGCGATCCCTCAAATTTTTGTGCACTTTGGAGATAGTGTACGAATTTGGGTTAATCGGCTTTGCAACATATAATCTCTTCACATCCTTAGAATCCAAAAAGCCCAATCTTTCCCCCTCTCCAGTAGTTCTAGTAATGATGCATTAAATTGATTAATTGGGTTCTTTAGCAATTTAACATACTCCACTTCATTTGTAAGTAAATTTCTTACCATTATTTTATACTTACATCAAGGCAAAACAACCCAATTACCCCCTTTATCAGACTGTTTGAATACATAATGCTCAGTGTTTTTTTCCTTAACAATTTCAGTGACTCTCATTCCTGCTTAAATTAAATTGTTTACATGTTTTCATAAATTTCAAAAATTCAAATTAATTTTTTCTTAACAATACCTGCTCAAACAGACTAACAGTAGAGGATAACATGTTGTGTTGTTGTTGTTGTGTCTTTCGGATTTTCCCGGTTAGGGGTCGCCACAGCAGAACTCCGGTCCGCTAATGATTGGCAGTTGATTTTTATGTGCTGTGTTGCCAGCCCTAATGCACAACCTTCAATGAAGGTACGCCCATTTACGAATGTCTCCACAGAAGACGCTCTAACAACATAGGTGGTGAAAAAGTACTCACATGCAAAAATGAAGAAACAGGCAACTTCCAGTATCTGGTTCGAAAAAAAACTTCACCACTATCAAAATCACTTTCATTTTCAAGAATTTCATATGAAAATTGGTTTTCGTACACAGGCAGTTCTAATAACAGATCATCATTATTATTCACATCAAACATCTCCTGTGTGCATACCCCCACCCCCACATTATCATTACTAAAATATATCCTCAAATGCAGTTTTCTACAAAATCTTTTTTACATCAATAATTACATCAGCCAAAGTGGGGATGGTAGTGGGCACAAACTTTGTACCCTACCCCAACACTTTTAAACTTTCATTAGATAAATTTAAATCCGATAAATTAATTACTTGAAAAACCCGTGTCTGAAAGTCCACGTCATTATTGTTATACAAACTAACATTTGCAACATCACTGGAAACAGTGGGAAGATTAGAAACAACATTTCTATAAGAGACATTAGTCCCAGATCCAGTCTTTACGTCTTTTTGAAACTTCTTGTGCAACTCTTCTTGCCTTTTCCCTTTCCCAAAAAAAAAAAAAAAACTCATTCTATTTATGCTCAGAATGCTGTGATTGCTCATCATCGTCAGCCGGTTAATATTTTCAAAAAACACACTTTTCTTAGATGAAGTTTCAAAAGATGATTTTTATTTATTTTATTTTATTTAACATTTGTTGACTGGGAAAGTCCGACTAGGTTCCACAGATCCTGTTTTCAGCGGAGGCCTGGGGAGAAATGCTCCAGAAGCATGTCTTTAGAATGTGGGAGGAAACCGGAGTACCCAGAGGAAACCCACGCGAACGCAGGGAGAACATGCAAACTTCACACAGAAGGCACCCCAGCCGAGAATCGAACCGGAGAACCTCTTGCTGTGAGGCGACAGCATTAACTGCTGCACCACTGCGCCACCCCAGTGATGCCATCGATTCTCTTGCAATGGAATCACGCTCACTCAGTTGCTTAAACTTGGGCCTACCCCTCTTAGGTTTTTGTTGCCAAGCATAAACCAGTCCAACACAAAAATCTCCAATGTCACGTAAAAGTTTTTTCTTTTTCCTGGTGATTGTTTCTTGCTCAATCTTATCAACTCTAGCTTTAATCTGAGTCATATTAGCCGAAAACTTAATCTCCATTGACTCACCCAGTAGTTTTTTTTTTTTTTTTGCAAGTCAGTAATATCACACTGCAATTTCTCTTGCAAGCGATTATTTCTTTTAATCAGGATATCAATCCACCCCAGCGTGCATTCTAAGAAAACCTGCTTCTACTCCTCCAAAAGATCATATTCATTCTCACTGAAATCCCAGGCTGGAAGTAGGTCAGTCCACAAATTTTTCGACATGATACCCAAGCTTAAATAACATTCCAGTAGCTTGGTATCATAGAATACGTTGAACTCTTTCACCATCATCCTTTCAAGCTGTTGAAACTGCACTCTGACCTCTATTTTCGCCTCGGTAAACCACGGATCCTAGTTAGCAAGCCTGGTTTCTTGTGCTTTCACCAAATCAGCAAAAAGTATATCACTTTGCTCCATTGGAGTCCAAAACATTCCAGGCAAAGCGTCTAATCTTTCCAAAGACATCTTTACAACAATAGATAAAGCCAACTAACCAAAACAAATGAAGAGTATGCCGCATTGTATTAGAGCGTTAATTTATTTTATCACAACCGGTACCTCAGCATTTCATCTTCAAAGGATAAATTCCATGCAGAAATGAACTCCATTTATACTCAAATGCCCTCTGCGGATTGGTTAAAGAATCACATAGCATTCTTAAAGACATATAAACATGTTTGCATTTTATATGAATACAGCTCCATTTTTTAACATTTACAAAACTATAAATCTTCTCATTATAAGTTGTCAAATGCAAATTTAAATAATTCTAAATACTTTCAACTATTATAAAATGAAATTGAACACTGTATTATCTCATTATACACAGTAAATACATCTTATCAAATACACTCAAAATATTCACATTTTTTTCACATTCTTTAAACACCAATGTCCAATTACTTACATTCATATATCCACGTATTAATTATTCAGATTCACTTCAAGATTAAGACCATTTGGATATAATGTCCTAAAATTAAGAATCATTCTATTTTTCCAAGCTCAACAACTTCGTAACAAAATCCCCCCCCCTTAAGGTTGACCCCGTACACAAAACAACAAAGTTTCATCTGAACCACCATGGACAGTATGAAAATGTTCGGCAACAGGACTATTCATGTTTGCATTCCGAATGTCACCCAAGTGTACTGAAATTCTAACCTTCACCTTCCTTTTAGTCTGTCCAGTGTACCATCTAATATTTTCACATGCGCACCCCAAAATGTGCGCCACCCCACAAGAGTTACAATTATACTTTCTCCCATTAATATATATTTTTGTAAATGTTAAATGTTAAAAATGGAGCTGTATTCATATAAAATGCAAACACATTTATGTGTGTTTAAGGATGTTATGTAATGAATGTGACTCTTTAACCAATCAGCAGGAGGCATTTGAGTATAAATGGAGTTCATTTGGCATGGAATTTATCCTTTGAAGGTGAAATGCCAAGGTACCGGAAGCGATAAAATAAATTAATGCTCTAATACAGTGCAGGGTGCTCTTTATTTGTCACATGGTCACATATCAGGCTTCACATCAGTGTTCTGGAGATGAGTGGTCCTTCCTGTGGTGTAGGCCTTTCAGGTCTCACCAGAAGTATGATTCAGGTAGGGACAGACAATATGTCAGTAATCTGGTATATCAACAAACAGGGAGGAACCGGTTCCTACCCCTTATGCCATGAAACCATGAGATTCTGGCAATGGGCAATGTCTTCATACTGCTTTCTAATAGCAATGCATACCCCAAGGTCATCCAGTGTTCTGGCGGACAATCGGAGCAGATCTGTCCTAATACCTCATGAGTGGGCCCTCAGTTCAATAATGACAAACTTGATCTTCAGTCACTGGGACCAACCTTGCTGCAGTCTCTTTGCATCCCATCTAAATCCCATGTGCAGCAGTTATTTTGCCCTGATCCCTCTGCAGGGACAGTCACTGAGGGATGCTCTAGTCCACAATTAGCCCCCAGGTCTCCGTTCTGCTTTTCCCCCATTGCCTCTAGTGAACAGGTTTATACAGAAAGCAAGAATGTGAAGGCCAAGGTGATCCCTATAGCCCATTTCTGGCCTTGGCAGACATGGTTTCCATTCTTGTGGCCTGTGGACCAGCTCCCCCAGACTAGAAAGCCATTTATTATTATTTATTATTTCCAGTTTGATAACCGGGGAAGTCCACTGGGCCCGAAAGCCCGTTTTCAGTGGAGGCCCGGGGAGAAAAGCTCCATGATAATACATTACACACAAAAACACAGCAGAACAGATCTAAACTAATACACACAAAAACACACTCTGTTCTAATAGCATAATACTTTAACAATTTCCAAACAAGAATGAGGTGCATTGGGCACTATACATAAGAAAAAGATATATTAGTGCAACTGTGAATGTTAGTAAAGTAGGAAAGGAAAGGAAATTATAGATAGAGTTTGAATGCAAGAGCAGGGATGCATAGGAGAAACGAAGAAGAAGCAAAGAAATTAAAGGAGAGGTGTCAGAAGAGGATAGAAAAAGAACAGATAACTAATGTTCAAATTGTGGTTGAGTCCAGGAGACCACCTTGAGAAAAAAGTCAAAAGATTTAAGGTGAGAGTAAGCATAGCACTTGAAGGAAAATAAAGGGTTTATTCAGGGAGGAAGGAGGAGATAATGAAGAAGAGAGGGGAGCTAGGGAGAGTGTCAGAAGAAGGGGAACCAGGGGGGTGGGATGGAACTAGGATAAACTGAGATCTAGGTAGGAAGTATACAATTACATTTCCAATTTTGGAAAAGGTGAGAATGAAGAAGAGATTTAAAGTGTTCATAGTTTGTAGTGGCTCTTAGAAGGGAAGGAAGTGAGTTCCATTTTTTTGCTGTAGTATAGGAAAGTAGGAGTTGGCCAGGGGGTCGTTTGGGTTTGTAAACTGAAATAAGATTTTGGTGGCTAGATCTTAGGGGCCTTGGAGGATTGTATATGGTGAAGGTATTAGATAATGCTGGGCAAGCAGTGGGTTTAAAGATTAGTTTGTGTGCAGTAGTAAGTTGGAGGAAATTGAGTTGATTAGGGAGTTCTAGCCATTGAAGACTACGGAGGCAGATGCAGTGGTGTGTAGAATGAGTGGAGTTAGTAGCTTAATTTGGCAATTTTGTAGTAGCAACTTTCAAGTTTTGTGGAGATAGAAGTGGAGAGATTGGATAGAAGAGGAGCACCATACAGTAGAGAAGGGAGAAGGAAGGTAGTGGCGAGAGTTTGTCTTGAAGATGGAGTAAGAAAGTTTGCATTTCTATAAAGCATACCGAGCTTCTGATGAGTTTTCTTTATGTTTAGTTGAATATGATTATTAAATTTCAGGTGTTCGTCAATGGTTACTCCGAGTAATTTAGCACTACTAACAACTTCTATTGAGGACTGGGAGAGGCTAGAAATTATGAAGGATGACTTATCAGGAGTCAGAGCTTTTGAGGGGAGAAGAGAATGATGTGGGATTTATTGGCATTGAGGGAAAGATGATTTTGAAGCATCCAATTTTCTATGGTTGTGAAGGCCAATTGGGTTTTGGCTTGGAGCTCGGGAAGGTTAGGCAGAGCAGATAACAGTGGAGTCATCTGTATTGTACTATTTGAGCAAGTGGAATAGAAGAGTGGAGATCATTGATAAAGATGTTAAAGAGCAAAGGGCCGAGAATAGAACCCTGAGGGACTCCGGTAGGGGTAGGTAGGAATTTTGAGGTACCAGTATTCCATTTCACAGCTTGGGATCTATCAGAGAGATAACTTCTGAACCAAGAAAGAGAGTTGTGGGAGAGATTGAGGTTAGAGAGGTGGTTGAGAAGGAGAGTGTGGGATATAGTGTCGAACGCCTTAGAAAGGTCAAGAAGAACAGTGGAGACAATTTTTCCAGAGTCACGGGCTTGGTTGACAATTTCTAGGAAGGAATGAAGAGCGGTTATGGTACTGTGGCCAGGCCGAAACCCATGTTGTGTGGGAGTGAGGAGATGGTTATCGAGAAGGTAGGGCATGAGTTGCTGGTGTATGCATTTTTCAAGAATTTTCGAGATTGGGGAAAGAATTGCTATTGGGTGGAAGTTAGAGATGGTGTTATTTTTGCCTCCTTTATGGAGGGGCAGAATGTGGGCAGCTCTCCAAAGTTTGGGAACATAAGATTCTTGGATGGATCTATTGATGAGAATGCTGATAGGTATGGCGATGCCATTTGCTGCGAGCTTGAGAAAGAGTGATGGAATATTGTCAGGGGCATTGGAGCATGGTTTGAGTTTGCGAAGAAGTTGTTTGATACTGGTGGTAGACACGGGATGTAGAATGAAAGTGGGAGGTGGGTTATGAGAGTTGGAGTGAGAGATGGGTGTAGAAGGATGCTTTGGGTTAGGGGTAGGGGTGGAAGAGGAGAAGGATTTAGTCAGTTCAGCTATTGAGCCAGTAAAAAACGAGTTAAAGAGAGTTGCTATTTCAGTGTCAGTCTTATTATTGTCTGGACAGGGATTGGATTTTGTACCTGGATGTAAGAGTGAATTGATGGAATTCCAGAATTTTTTGGGATTATTTGTGAGGGAGGACTGAAGTTTGCTGTAGTAAGATTTCTTATCCTTTATAATAAGTTTTTAGCAAGATTATGGAGTTGCTTAAATTGCAGTAAAGAGGCTGGGTTTTTATTTTTGTTGTATAGTTTCCATGTTTTGTCCCTTTGTCGCATTAGAGTTTTAGTGTCTTTAGTTAGCCAAGGGGCAGAGATGAACTTTATCCTTTTGTAATGGGAGGGCTTGGGAATCTAGGATTTTAAGGAAGGTAGTATTGAAGAGTTCTAGGGCTTCATCTAGGGGAAGAGTGTTTAGTGAATCCCAGTTTGTTAGTTGAAGGGTTTCTGAAAATACTGAAGGATTAAAATTAGTTAGGTTGCGAGAGTGGGCATATTGTTATTGGTGTGGGAGCTGTTGGGTTTTTCGGTTAATAAAGGCTGGGAGATGATCACTTAATGAGTCTGGTAAGGTACCTGAGTTGGAGATATTGTTAGGGTGGCTGACTAGGATCCAGTCCAAGATGGACCCTGGAGGGTTGGTTTTGTTAGGTCTGGTAATGTTTATTAGTTGAGTAAAATTATAAAGATTGATAGACTGAAGGGGAGTATTGTTATTAATATTATTCCAATCAATATTTACATCACCTAGAATGAAAGTTTCCTGTTTAATATTGTTTGAGGCCCAACAGAGAATATTCTCTAGGGTGGAGGAGTTGTCTCCAGGAGGGATATAGATGGTTATAATACAGATACTTTTGAAGTTGTTTATTTTGAGGATTCCTATGACTAGTTCTGCATTATTAAAGTTGGGAATGGTATTTTGGTATGGGCTAAGATTTAGCAGGCAGTTGTAGACTAAGGCTACACCACCACCTTTTTTGTTTAGGCGATCGGACCTGAGTGCTTGGTAGCCAGGTGGTAAAATTTCAGAGTTACTAGTTTGAGGTTTTAGCCAGGTTTCTGTTACTGCTACTATGTCAGGTTCAGTTATATTTAGCCAGGCATGAAAGTTTGTTATTTTGTTATTAATACTCTGGGTATTAATGGTAATAAATTTAAGGTATTTATTATTGTGCCTATTTGTGGGGGTAGTGGGAGAGAGAATGTTAGTTGGTGTTGGCCCAGGGTTAGGATGGACATCTCCTGCAAGAGCAAGACAAGAGAAGGAGTAGAGGAGTTGAAACCTAGAATTGCGGAGTAAAGTAAAAGGGAGATGTAATTTACATTTGAAAGTGGGAGACTTTTGTAGAGTGTATGGTGTTTTAGTTTAAAGTAATGAAATGGATTTGGTTGAAGGAGGAGGGGATATCAAATAAAAATGGAGGGATGAAGGATGTGGAAGGGAGATAGTGGAGGATGAGTGGGGTGAAAAGAGGCGGTAGTGTGGTATTGGAATAAGAAGATGCATTATACAGAATGGTGAGAATGAAAAGACGTAAATGAGGTGAGATAGTGTGGAGGAGTCATGGAGGAGTAGTGTAGGATAGATATTGGAAGATAGGGTAGTGGTAGGCTATTTAACAGCAGGAAATAGCTCTGTGGAAGGAAACAGTTCAATAATGATCCAGTTAACTGTCAACAGTAATGAAATAGCAGCAAACTCAGCGTGAGCAATAAAAGTACAAACAATTCTATAGCAGATATCTCAGTAAGTAGAAGTGTGAGTGCAACAAAGAAAATGTGATGCAATAGTCAACCAAATAAGATCAGTAAAAATGCAAAACAGTACAACAAAAAAATGAGACAACTCAGAAATGTGTAGTATGTGTAAATAAAGTAAATACAAACAGGGAAAAAGCTGGTTCTTTGACAGGAACACCCTTACAGAGCAGTGGGTACTTAGCAGATTGATCAAAAATAGACCTAGAAGGAATAAAGGAGTCCATCGACAGGGTCAAGATGCTGTGCTTTGTGCAGCTAGTCTGAATCCTGATGTATTAACTGTTTGGGTTCTCCAATTCCAACATTAGCAAGAGGTACTAGGCTTTCCTCATCGGCTGTTCAGATCTTATTAGCATCTGAAAGACATGCCACTACCAAAATGTACTGTAACAAATTAAAAAGATTTTCTATTTAAGTGTCATCCAAAGGTCTAGACCTCTTTTTTGTCCTGTTCCTTCCATTCTAGGGTTTTTAATCAGAATTTTTTCACAACACGTCTAGTTATTCAACTATAATAGCTCAGTTGACATGTTATCTGTATTTTTCGTATAGTCCAAAACAACTCTTCTGTAGCCTGTTTGAAAATTTCTAAAGCTTTCCTAAAGGGAACTTTTCTGTGACGACTCTCAGTTGGAGAGCTAGTTCTTTCTTGGGACATTGCTGTCATGTTATAAGCATTGACTCAGCCACCATTTGAGCCAGCAGTATCAGTGGATTTCTAATTCCTATCTTGGAAAACAATTCTTCTGGTGACTGTCACTTCATCTAAGTGCGTATCAAAGATGCAGGCACTGTCCTGCAAACCTCCATATTTGCTTTTTCATAAGGATGGGATTTCATTGAGAACCATTGCATCTTTCCTAAGGTAGTATTCAAAGCTAATTTAAACCAGGCATTAAATCTACCAGTCTTTTTAACATTATTTTTTTAATAAAGACGAATACACACTTCATATGCTGGATGTCCATATCCTTATAGAACCAAGCCTTTCTGAAAGTCTGATCAACTATTCATGGCATTCTCCAAGCAAAACTTGGGCAAGGCAGTGACTAAGAATACTGTGTCTAGATGGTTATCTGAATGTGTTACATTTGTGTACAGTAAAAAGGGTTTGTCCTTATAATGTAAACCTAATGGTCATTCCACAAGGGTGGCAGCCACATCTACAGCCTTTGCCTCTAGACTTCCTATTGATAATATTTGTGCGGCTGCTCCTTGGTCAACAGTTCGCACATTTGTATCACATTATAAACTTGATGAACAATGTCGGTGTTGTTCACCCTTTGGTTCCATCATTCTTAGGAATGTCCTTGCTTAATATCACCCAGGACTATATGCTTGGGAATCTGTCCCACAGTTGAATCTGACAAAAATAGACAATACTTTATACAGAAGTTATGTATTTACCATGACGATAGATCCATGTTGTCTAATTTTCGTCTCTTTCAGCATCCCTCTTATCTGCCCCCTGTCAAATTATCACATTTGAGACTCCGAGGACCAGTTGACTTTGGCATTCCATATTAGTGAGCAGTCATCATACCAGTGTTTATAACCATGTCATGGCTTTTTTCATACCATTTACAAATGAATCAGATTAAGAGTTATTTCAGTACCATAAAGTTACTTGCTTTTGCTTTAGTATGTTATTTTATTAGGGTAGAAACTCGATCTAAGGTAGTGTAGTGGAAACCAGGGAATTGTGGGTAGGGGATGAGATGGATCCCTGGAACCGAAGAGCTTCAAGTTCAGTTCTGAGGTTATTTCTGGTCAGATCTGACAATCCACAGTTGAACTGGATGAAAATCAGACAACATGAATTTATCGTTATGATAAGTACATAAAGTACATAATTTTCATTTTATTACTTAGAACAGTGTACCTGTAATGTGACTGGAACAGTGTGTCTGTAATGTGGCTGTATTGCCTGGGGCAGTTAGACTATAAAAACCACCAAACAATAAAATCCCAGTAGAACCACCCACACGGAAAAAACAAGATGGTTCTGAAAAGTGTGAATACATATTTATTGTATTCAGTAGGTCAAACAAACAAAGGTGTGGTCAATAGGTCAAGCAAACAAATGTTTGACTGTAAACTAGATGAATTTCCTAGGAGAGTGCATGTACAACATGGGCATTTTTTTTCCTGGAGCAGTGTGTCTGTAGCATGGGTGCATTGTCTGGTACAGTGTGTCTGTAATGTGTGTATATTGCCTGGAGCAGTGACTCTATCACATGGGTGTATTGTCTGGGTCAGTGTGTCTGTAACATATGCATATTCCTTGGGACAGTGACTCTCTTACATGGGTGTATTACCAGGGATAGTATGTCTGTAACAAGGATGTATTGCTTAGGAGAGTATGTCTTCATCATTGGCATATTGCCTAGGACAGTGAGTATGTAGGATGGACTTATTGCCTTGGACAATGTGTCTGAAATATGGATGCATTACCTGGGACAGTATGTCTGCATTGTGTGAGTATTGCCTACCATAGCTTGTAACCTGGGAGTACTTTCTGGGACAGTGCATCAGTAATATGTGTGTTCATTTCCGGAGACAGTAACATGAGTGTATTGCCTGGGGTGGTGTGCCTGTGCTGTGTGCGTATTGCCTGAAACAGTGTGTCTGTAATGTGTACGTTTTGCCTATTACATAATGTCTGTAACATTTTGAATTGCTTAGTTAGTGTGTCTGATGTGTGTGTTTTTCCTGGGACAGTTTGTCTGGAATATAGGTATGCTATCTGGGGCAGTGTGCCAAAAACATGTGCATATTGCTTTGGAGAGGGTGTTTATAATGTGGGTGCTTTGTCTGAGGCAGTGTTTCTGTAACATAGGCATGTACTGCACTTGGAGAGTGAGGGCAGTTTGTGTGTAATATGTGCATATTATCTGGGGCAGTGGGTGTAACATGTGAGTATTGCCTGGAATAGTATGTCTGTAAGACAGGAGTACTGCCTGGAGCAGTGTGTTTGTAACATATATGTCTACTGTACTTGATGAGTGAACTACTTCTAACATCACTGTTTTTAATAAGGCAAATGCATGGGGCAGGTGGCTTTGTCTTCTTCTAACATTTCTCAATTCTTTCAACATAGCAGCCACAAGAATACACAGCTGTTTATAAAAGAAGTGCCACACTGCTACCTGTTGGTTATTGTATTAATTCAGAAACAATATGCTCTGTGTAATTTACTCATGAGCTTTACTTAGTCTTATTTCTTTCAGGAAACTGGCCCTGACTTTGATCACTGCGCAGTGTGCATTGAAGAATATAAACTGAATGATGTAGTCCGTATTCTGCCATGCAAGTAAGTTTAAATCTGTATTCTGTACATGTGCTTTTATTAAAATTTGTTATGCTGTAAATATTTGAAAGAAGCACTGCATGGCAAAGGAAGACTAATTCTACTTTGCTTGAATCATGGGTTGAATGGTTGGCCTAGGTGGTTTTCAGTGCTTTGTCAGGGGACCATTATCTCACTATCACTGTGTATTGATTCCATTTCTTTAAAGGGGTGTAGTTTCATATTGCCAGTAGTGTTTATATTTCTCTAGTTTAACTTGACCAAGTCACTTTTGTAGTGTTAAGCTTAATGTTTCGCTATCAGAGTTAAAACTGCAGATGGTAAACAGAGCCTTTTAAGATAATTTTCTTACTACTGTACCTCTGGAAAGGTAGTACAACATGTTAAAATTTTCATTGAAAGCATTTTTTGTGCTTGCAGTGAGCTGCTGTTAATGGACTCGGGATAGATGTGTTTCTGCATGGAATAATTTATCAGCCCTGTACTCAGATGAATCTAAAGCTGCATGTTGTCTATTTGCATTTGAGTACTTTAACCTTATTGACACTGTAGATAGAGGTTATATAATTCCCCATTCTACTCTCTCAGAGAGCATTAATAGGGGTAAGTGGCTAATGCCTGTGCAAGTAGTTTGCCAAACAAATTCTTGCAATGTTTTTATGTGTACAGTACTAGCATTCTTATGATGTCATCTAAAGCAATAAGGTTTCAAAAAGCAAGTAGTAAATATTGAAAATATTTTGTACAGCATTTTGTTTAGTATGAGCAAGTGCTGGAATTGTTCCATCATGTGGTTTCAGGTCAGGATCATTTATTGTGTAGCCTGCATCTTTGGACTATAGTGCAGGACCCCAAATCCTGACGTTCACTGCATTAAATAAAACATTTCCAAATGAATCCATTTGACCCAACAGCTTGCTGTCCTTGTACTTATAGCTTGGAAGACTCTCTATAAGGTTAATGTTGTTTAATACACTCCTCTGTTTATTTTACTCAGGCTAATAGAGTTTAAAATTGTCTGATATGTTGTGTTACTCCTTAGCTCTGTTGGTGTAAGTGCATGCAGTTTACATTACAGACTGGTGAATTTGCATCTCTTTGGCTGTTTGTCATATATGTTTGGCATGTAGATGGGAGCAGGAAATCATTGTTTTCTTTTGCATACTATGATTATTCATTTGAATGCGCGTAGTACCTGACTTTTTTCATGTTCTTGCCCAAATCTGTGGAATTGGTTCCTGGTACTGTCTTGTCTTCATATGTTAATTCTATTTTATTCTTGTCTTTTTAACATGGTACATATGTATGTGTATATATATATATATATATATATATATATATATATATATATATATATATATATATATATATACAGATTACAGAGATGTCGAATTTCAGTATAACGAGACAACAACATAGAAAGTGCAGTTGTTCAAAACTGCACTTTAACGAATCTCAGTTTCCCGAATTCATGGTAGGTGTGGTGCGGTGTGTGCTTTATTGTTTGCTGTCTCTTTAAGGGGCAGTGTGATCTGGGATTTCTACATGGCGGCCGATGTCCAGTTATGTGCGGAGATTCAGGTAGGTGTGTACTTGTTTAGGGTTTTGGGGAGAAATGTGTTAGTTTTTATTTTGGGGGGAGTTTTAGGTGTAGTTTGGGGTAGGTAGGTGAGAGTGTGTATGTGTTTGTTTTGAAAGTGGTGATTTTTGTACATGTGTAGTGTGTGTGTGTTTGTGTTATTAGTGACTGTTAGTATGACAGTGTGCAATGGGAGTGTAGGGCACGTAAAAGTAGGTTTGTGTTTATTTTTTTCAAGTTAGTGCGACCTCTGAGTTGGTATATATAAGTAGCGGGGGTTTGGGGGGTGCAGGAGGGCTTGCCCCCCTGTAAAAACATATGCTTTTGTTAATTTGTTTTTAGTTTATTATTGTTTTTATGTTGGGAGAGGGTCATGTTTTTATTTGTGTTTTGTTTTCCAGTGTTTTGATGTTTCAAGGTTGTGTGTTTTTGTGTTTGTGCAGTTTTGACATTCTGGTCACGAAATACTGAAATTCGACATTTCAGTATTTTGAGATTCAGAAGTGAATCTATATATATATATATATATATATATATATATATATATATATATATATATATATATACACACGCACACACACACACACACACACACACACACACATATAAATGCATTCCAAATTCTTACCACATTTAAGCTTAAACAGTAGCATAAATAAGAATGTATTTTATAAATCTAAAATTATGTAAGATCTTATATAACATTTTATTTAAACAAATAAATATTTTTTTAAACCTTTACAATTGGAGGAAGGTATACTTGGATAAAAATAGAATCATAGGAGGTTACTAGGCTAATGGCCCTAGGATCCTTACTAGCCTAGCCAGTTTCAACCCTTGTTCCCATGAGTGTCTGCCTGGGACAGTCACTGATATCAGCACCTATCGTCCCTGACCAAGAGGGACACAGGTGGAATTCCCATGGTGAATTTCCAGATGTTCTTCGTGTTTCACTGTTGCAGTCATCATACTTGGGTTATCTGCCTGCAGGTAGCCCTCAGTCGGTCTGAATACCAGAGACTTAGTATTTCTGCGTCGGTTGCTGTCGCTCCCGGACTGACGTCAGGTCGTCAGGGCTATAAAAACAGGCAGCTGACGCCATTACATCAGTCTTTCTTGCCGAGGAGCCTGAAGCAGAAGCAGTTCGCAAGTGCTGGTCGGCCGCTGCCTGAGTTTTCTTTTACGAATTGAGTCATCCTGAAGTCTTCTAATGCTAAGTACCCCGTTGGGGATCCTTTTTTCTTGCTCTAACCAATGTCAGAAAAAGTTAATAATTGTCTTGCCTGTGGAAAGGAAATACCACACTGAGATTTTCATTCTTACTGCATCACCTGTCTAGGCCCAGACCACGACGTACCTCGCTGTCGGTTTTGTGCCTTATTCAATGCCCAAACCATTCATCGTCGGGCCCTTATTGTCGCTAAATACTTTCGTTCTGACTTTGGTAAGCCATCCAACTACTGATATTCCGAAAAAACGTAAGGATAAAGACAGAGACAGACCACACAGGTTCAAAGCTCCTGACGACGCTTCCGTTAAGCTAGTTGCCAGTTTGCCCGTACTCGGTGAGGTGCTTTCGCAGCCCCTGATGCCCGCTTCAGTGGATTTGCCGGCCTCTACTGAGACCCATTCGGGGTCCGGTATGCCACGAGACTCTTCTTCGACTATGGAACCTGCGAATGTCTCTACCTTGGATGGGTCCGGAGCTGGTGAGCAGGCACCAGCTTCTGAGGAAGTACTTAGCACTACCGATGTCCGACACAAACCGACTACTTTAGTTCTGTCTAAAACTATCGAGTTTGTAAGGTCAAGAGTACGTGCTACGCCTAGAAAACTGACGACCAAAGCGCATGCAACTCCCTTGCCACAAAATAAAATGCTTAGAATGGCAGAAGACCTTATTATGCTGATTAGGGGAAGTCAGCCTTCCCCTGCTAAGAGAAAAAGAGACCAGTCCCTAGCAGCTTCAACAGACCAAGAGTCAGACGACTCTGAGGTTTCTGATTATGAAGACATGCCCTTATCTGCTTATGAGGATTCTGATGCAGAGGAATCCATTCCCTCTGCCTCTCCTCCAGAGGATTTTTCTTTTGGTGAAAACTTACATACTTTAAGAGGGCATCTGCACTGGGAATGCCAAGATTATCGTCAGCCCAAAAAGAGACTCAGAGAATTTCTAGACTTGCCACAACACATGCCTTTAGCAATACCACCAGTCCTGGAAGTTGTTGATGATGTCTTTATGGAATCCAATCTTACTCCTGATACCTTACCCCCTGCCCCTAGGGAACCAGACAGGTACTACAGAGTACGACTCTCACAGATTTATTTTCAGAAATCCTACTGCTGACCCAGAGATCATTTCCCAGGGGCCAAAAGGTGTCAAGGCAACTACAGCTATGAATCCCACTCCTTCGGACAGGGACTCTAGTGCTTTGGACAGATGCATTAAGAAAGTATATACCTCTGCAACTCTTGCCATTAGGGCTTTGAATTGTCAGTTTCACATGCTGAAGTACCAACAACATATTATGGAACTTGTTAAGCAAAAAATAGCTACATTTACAGACTGTGCAGAAAATAAAGAATTGCAAGAACTTATGCATTCTGCAAACCAAGTCATCAAGCATACATTGCAGTGTGGCTTTGATGCCCTAGAAGCATCTTGCAGGGCAGCAGTCACTGGTTCTGTACTGAGAAGGCATGCTTGGCTTAAGGAGCAGACCTTGCCAGATCATGTCAAATCCAAGTTACAAGACGCTCCTTTGAACAAGGACAATTTGTTTGGCACCAAAGCAGAAGAAGTTCTTAAAAATATGGAAGAAAAAGCTAAATCCATGCAGACAGTCAAAGAATTCCTGCAAGTACAGCCTCCTAGATTCAATAGGCATTCTCCCTCGAAACATTGGTCCTTTCCGGCTCCCTCAAGGCCATCTCAAACTAGACCTAGGAGAAACAGACCCCCCCAGACTACAGTCTCAGGTTATGCAAAGATCTAAGCAATGGAGTGCCTCCACCTCTAAAGCAGGGAGTGCTAAACCACCCCCTTTCGGAAAGAATTCCCAATGACTGCTCAACTCCACTCCCCTCCTCTGCCCAACTGCTTGTGCCCATAGGGGGAAAACTTGCCCTTCATGCAAAAAACTGGATTCCCATCACCAAAGACTGATGGGTCCTCAGCATTGTAGCCCAGGGGTACAAATTGTACTTCCACTCACTGCCAACCCCAGAAGGGTTCCCAGACCTCCCTCTAAACCAGTGGGCAGAGGCTCAAAACCAAGTTCAATCCTTGCTCTCTGTAAGGGCAATTCAACCTGTTCCTGCAGAACAGTTAGGTCAAGGGTTCTATTCCAGACTTTTCTGGGTACCCAGAAAAGAGGGCACTTGGTGCCCAATCCTGGATCTTTCCATTCTCAACACCTTCCTGATGGTACCCAAATTCAAAATGCTCACCATGCAGGAGCTTCTACCTATGCTAGCCAAGGATGCCTGGTTAATCACCCTAGACTTAAAAGAAGCCTATCTGCACATCCATATAAGGGAGTCATGCAGAAAATATCTACACTTCAGGCCAGGATCTATGCATTATCAGTTCTCTGCAATTCCCTTTGGCTTATCCACTGCTCCCAGAGTGTTCACAAAATGCCTGGCCCCAGCCAATGATTACTGCAGACAGAGAAATATTCAAATTTACCCATACTTGGATGACTGCCTGATTCAGGCAGACAGTCAGGAAATGCTGTTGCAGCACCTGACATTTGTAAAAAACCTTCTAACCTCCCTGGGGTACACCATCAACGAAAAGAAATCAAAACTAGTCCCCAGTTAAAGGATTATATTCCTAGGAGCAAGCTTGGACACAGCATCCCAGATGGCATTCCTCACTCCAGAAGAACAAGCCTATCTGACAGGCTATTTTACTGAAATGTCCACCAGAACCCAGCTATCCACAAGGTACTAATTCCATATGCCAGACTGCATATGAGGAAACTTCAGTGGTACTTAAAAAGCCTTTGGTGCCAACATTCTCAGGACCTGGAAACTGTCATTCCCATAATACCCTGTCTAAGGGCAGAGTTCCTTTGGTGGGCAGCAGCATGCAACCTCAACAAGGGACTGCCCTTTACCCAACCCCATGCCACCCAGACCCTAACCACAGATGCATCAGACTATGCCTGGAGGGCACACATGGACGGCAAGTGCATTCAGGGCCACTGGAGCCCAAATCAAATACATCTGCACATCAACCAGAAATAGATGCTATCTGTGCAGCACGCTCTGACAGCTTTCAGATCCCTTCTCTGTCCAGGACACCTGCTAATAAAAACAGACAACACCACAGTTATGTGGTACATCAACAAGCAGGGGGGAACCCACACTTACCCACTCTACAGGCCAGCCATGGCCCTGTGGAACATGGCCTTGGACATGCAGGTCCATCTGCAAGCTCAATTCCTGCCAGGCAAACAAAACTTACTGGCAGACGTTTAAGCAGAAATCTCCTAGACCCACACGAGTGGCAACTAGAGCCCACCACCTTCAACCTTCTGATTCAGAAGTGGAGGACCCCAGTGGTGGATTTCTTTGCCTCCCCCTACAATCACCAGCTCAGCAGATTCTGTACCAGGACACCTCACAGCAGGGCCTGGAAAGTGGATGCTGTATCCTTCCAGTGGGAAAATCTCTCAATACGTGCCTTTCCCCCTCTGCCCCTCCTCTCAAGAGTATTGCTCACGATAAGACAGGACAGACCAAGGATAATTCTGATTGCCCCAGACTAGCCACGCCAATGCTGGTACCCACTCCTGAGAAGCTTGTCACCGGTGCCACCCTGGCACCTACATCAGAACCCAACCTTGCTCACTCAGCAGGGGGACAGATCTTGCATCCGCAACTGCAAACCCTAAATCTTGCAGCCTGGCTTATTCCTTGAATTCTCCCCCAGTAACCAGCCTAAGCAAGCAGGTGCTGGACATCATCCTTGAAGCCAGAAGACCCAGTACAAAGAAATCCTATGCTGATAAGTGGAAAAGGTACTGCTCCTGGATTCAATCTAAAGGAGAGGAGACAACCCTGCCCTCCCTGCCTCTAATCCTGGATTACTTAGCAGATCTATTCCACAGAGGCCTATCCTTCTCCTCCATTAAGATCCATGCCTCTGCCATTTCGGCTCATTACAACACTGAGCCACCTCTCTTCTCTCACCCTGTTATCAAACAGTTCCTGAGAGGGGCAAACAACTTAAGCCTGCCAAGGAGAGCACCCACCCCTGCTTGGGACCTTAACTTTGTACTGGAGAAGCTCACACTGCCCCCCCCCTTTGAGCCTGCAGTGTCAGCAGAGTTAAAATTCCTCTCTTGGAAAACAGCCTTGCCTCTGGCCATCACTTCAGCTAGAAGAGTGTCTGAGCTACAAGCACTTATGGCTGTGGAACCCTTCATTATTTTCCATGCGGGCAGGGTTTCCCTCAGGGCTAACCCTTCCTTTATGCCTAAAGTGGTGTCCAGTGTGGCTGTCAATCAATCCATCCACTTGCCTACCTTCTTACCTAATCCTCAAAATAAAGGGGAAAGGATCCTGCATTCCTTGAACATGCACAGACAGCTCAGATTCTACCTTGACAGGACTAAGCCCTTCAGAAAATCTGACCAGTTACTAGTCAGCTTTGCAACAGGGGAAGAGGGCAAGGCCATTTCAAAGCAAGCAGTTTCCAGATGGCTAGCACATTGGATCCATTTCTGCTACAAGCACCATGGGAAACCAACCACTCGGGGTCAGAGCACATTACACTAGGGCAACCTCTACCTCTACAGCATTCCTCAGAGGAGTCCCTACCAGGGACATCCTGGAAGCTGCTACCTGGAGTTCTGTTCACACCATCACTAAACATTACCACCTGCCTATCTTTTCCAAATCCAGGGTAGGTTTTGCAACAACAGTCCTGCAAGGCATTCTAGCCAGCCCTAACTCTTCGTGACTCCCTACACCCTTCTTCAGCTTTGGCAATCTACCCAAGTGTGCTGACTGCAACAGTGAAACACGTAAGAACATAGTACAGTTGTGTAGACTTACCATAAATGTAGATGTTCGAGTGTATTCACTGTTGCAGTCCTGGTTTCCCTCCCTCCAGCCCCTTGTTTTTTTGCTATTTCTGTCTCTCTTTCTGTCTCTCTAAACTCTCTATGCCTTATAGGTTCATAGGTTCATACTAGGCTATCTGCCCTGGGGCATTTATAAGCCTAGCCCGATTGTGTTTGGCTTACGCCACCCCTTGATTTGAGTATACTGTGCCTTTTTTAAAGTTTAGTTTACTGTGCCTCTGTCTAATAGTGACACGGAAGTAATCCCCGGGACAAACCTACGATCCCCCATCCACTCATCAAGATTCTTCTTGAAGAGAGTCAGTGAGGTGCTCTGCCTAACATGAATTGGAATTCTATTCCAGAGCGAAGGGAGCCTCTGGGTTATGAATCTGTCCCTCCAGCATGTTCTATTTATTTCTGTGCTGAGGTTCAAGTCCCTCGAGCGTGGCTCTAAGGGATTTAGATTTACTGAGGTGGAGCATGTCCATTAATTCTGGGTTGGACATAGCTTTATATGTCAGGCATAGATCGCCTCGAAGTAGGCGGTATGCAACTGAGTAGAGCTGGAGTTTTTTTTAACCGAGCAGCATATGGCATCTGTTTGAGTCCCTTGATCCTCCTAGTGAGGTACTTTTGGGGTCTTTCTAATTGCTGCAGGTGTCGGGTAAGGTACATCCCAAAGGAGGCATTGTATTCTATGATGGGCCTGATGAGGGATGAATAAAGGGGCACGATTACCTCTCTTGATCTAGATGTGAATCCTTTCATGATGAGGTGGGCTATGTAGAAGGTCTTTTTAACCACTTTGGCAATGTGGTTGTCAAAGGAGAGATTGCTATCAACTTGGGTCCCCAGATCCCTAATTACGTTCTCTGTACTTAATGGGTTACCACCTATGTGGTAATTTGTGGGCACATTGTTTTTGCCAAAGGGTATGACTATACACTTTTTGGCATTTAGCTTTAGACCATGGCTCTGGCACCAGTTATCCGTCTCTGCGAGGCCTTTTTGAAGGATGTTTGTGTCAGCTGGAGAGTCAATTATGCCGCCCAGTTTGCAGTCATCTGCGAACTTGGTGAGCCATAGTCCTCCCACGTTGGCCTGTACCTCAGAAAAGTAAATACCGAACATGAGAGGTCCCAGGACAGAACCTTGTGGGATGCCACTTGTGACCGGTTTCGAGTCTGACATGGCTCCAGCAACTCTGACTCTGTGGGTTCTGTCTTTGAGCCAGTTTGTGACCCATCTTGTGACATAGGGGTTTATATTTAGGCTGGATAGCTTATCTATGATGCCCGAGTGGGGTATTGTGTCAAATGCCTTTGCGAGGTCCAGATAGGCTGTGTGGACTACCTTCCCTTCATCTATGGCCTTGGTGACTGTTTCGAAGAAGTCGACCAGGTTCAAAAGGCAGGATCTGCCCTTGACGAAGCCAAATTGGGTAGGATCTAGTGTCTGTAGGTCCCCAATGTCTTTGTTTATGAGTTCCATGATGATCCTCTCCATAGCCTTGCATACTAGGCTAGTCAGGCTTATGGGGCGATAGTTTCCAGGGTCCGCAGAAGCGCCACCTTTGTGGAGTGGGACCACTGTTGCTGTACGCCATTCTTTGGGCACATATCCTGTAGTGAGGCTGAGATTGTACAGCAGTTTTACTTGAAGGATTAGTTCTTCTTGGAGTTCATGTAGGACGCAACCCAGGACGCCATCTGGTCCCATGGAAGCAGTGTTTTTTGCTTTGGAGAGGGCGGCCTTCACCTGAGCATCAGAGATGTTTGGGAGGCTGCACTCTGCCGGGATAGATGCTTGCTCTTTTGGGTGGGGGGGTTTGCACTGAACCTGTCTGCCAGGATATTGGTGATGTCTGTGGGTTCAGTGTATTTTTTGTCGCTTAGAATCAACTCAGAACAAGTCTGGGAGTTGCATCCCAGGTACCTAACATAACTGAAAAAAGCCTTATGATTGTCTTTAGTGTCCTGTGCAATTTTTCTCTCGAAGCTGGCCTTGGAGGATTTTATGAGGGATCGTAATTTTTTGCTAGTACTGATCAGAGATGCCTTCCCTTTTAGGGATTTTGCTCTATCATGTAGTAGCTTCCTCCTTCTGTTGTACAGTTTATTTATGGCTGGGGTCCACCAGACTGGACGCCTGCCTTTGGATGATTAGGTCTTGATTTTGTTTGGGATAGCATGATCCATGCATTCCTGGAGATGTCTGTAGAATGCGTTTATATAGGATTCTGCAGTTTGGGCCATAGTTTCCACTGGCCCTGGGGCCTTGAAAGATTCCACTTCAGTTTTGAGAAGTGTGAAGTTCGCTTTTGAGAAGTTTTTCACAGTGGTTTTCCGGGCTGGGGGTGGGGTCGGGATGTGGATATCCAGTGAAATTAATTTATGGTCTGATCTTACCAATGAAGGATATACTTCTGGTATGGAGCATGGAGTCCCCATGTTGGTAATGATCAGGTCTAGTATGTTTTCCCCTCTTGTGGGAGTGGTGACTAGTTGTTCCATAGCATTTGAGTTTATAAATTCCAGGAACCTTTGGGCTAAGGTGCTGGGGCTTGAGTAATGCTCCCAGTCTATGTTTGGGTAGTTGAAGTCGCCCAATATAATGGTGTTTGGAGAGATCTTATTGTTCTCCAATGTTTTCAGGAAAGCCGAGTGGGATTCCTGACTTTGAGAGGGTGGTCTGTAGGATGCTATAAACTGAAAAGCAGTCTTGCCCACTGTCAGTTGCACATGGATGGTCTCCGATACTTTGTGCACTGCCACTAACCTGGAGGTGTGGATATCCTTGATAAATATGGAAACTCCCCCTCCTTTTGTGGTTCGATCTGGGTTTTGGGGCTGAAAAGCATGATATGAGGTATAACCTGGTAGTGCTGGGGTGCTCTCTGGAGCCTTGAACCAGGTTTCTGTCACTGCACAGATATCGATGTTCTCCATACTGAGGAGAGCTTCGAGTGCGTGCATCTTGAGGTTAAGACTTCTGGCATTTAGCAGCATTACCCTTAGTTTCTTGTTCCTTGTGCTGTCTATGGAGGTGGGTTTGACTTTTGAGCCTTGCCTAAAAAAGGCACTATGGGGTGGCAAGAGCCTTTGCCAATATCCGAAAGCCCAGGGGTGACAGGTGCAAGCCGTCCCTAGCGAAGCAACGTGGCTTGTCGGGCATGTCATCCCAGGCTGACAGACACTGGATCCCCTTTGAATTACACCAAAATTTTAGCCAATTGTTAAAATCGATCATTTTGTCTTTATACTGTGGCATCATTCTAGGTGAGGGTAAGATGCTGCTCAAGGTCAGGGTCATACCGGCCTGGGCTACATGATCAGAGAGCTCCTCTATGTCTGTTTTCATGTAGTCGAGGGAGGTACGTCTCAGGTCATTCACGCCAGCATGTACAATGACTGAGTCATATTTGTATTTGCTTTGGAGTGACCTGAGTGCTTGCGTTATGTGGCGGATCCTAGCGTCCGACAGGCAGCTCACTGTGACCTTCTCTTTATTCAGCCTGGTGAGCGGGACGTCAGTGTATCTGACAATAGAGTCACCTATTACAAGGGTATCAGGTGTGTTATTCAGCCTTAAGGGCTGTGACTGCTTGGCACACTGACTTTGTGTGCTATGTGTTGTACGTGTTTTGTTTTGGGGTAGCGTTTTCTTGGACGTCTGCTTTGGAGGTCTCTGTTGCTTAGGTAGATTTTTATTTAGAGCCTCCGAGTATGTTTTTGTGTTTTTATGTGTTTGGTTCGCTGTTGTGGTGGGACTGTGTGATACTGGAATTGTGTTGTGTGAGGTTACCTTTACTACCCTCTCCCCTTTTCAGGAGTATTGGTATTGGTATTTACTTTTTACTGGTGGTGTTTTCCCCCACCATGACCTAGCTCCCTATTGGGGGGTTCCTGACATTTGATGCAAGAAAAGCCGATGTAATGGCGTCGTTTGCCTGTTTTTATACCCTCGACGACCTAACGTCAGTCCTGGAGCGACAGCAAACGATGGAGAAATACTAAGTCTCTGGTATTCGGGCCAACTGAGGGCTACCTGCAGGCAGATAACCTAAGTGTGATGACTGCAACAGTGAATACACTCGAACATCTACATTTATAGTAAGTGCACACAACTGTACTTTACCCATCCAGTCATCAAGTTTATGTTTAAATAGGGTCAGTGAGAAGCTCTACTTAACATTAATTGGAAGCTTGTGCCAAAGGTGGGGTAACCACTGGGAGACAAATCTGTCCCTCCAGCAGCTTCTGTTGATGTCACATACCAGGCTAAGGTCCTTAGAAGGAGCGACCCTTGTGCCATTAGACATGCAAATGTGCATCATTTCCACTAAGGCAGGGTTAGAGAGTTGCAGTGATTTCAGTCTGCCCACATATGACAGGTGCTGAAGACCCTGAATTTTCTTTGTAAGGAACCTCTGTGGTTTCCCCAGTTGCTGCACATGCCTGGAAAGGTACATACCAAAAGAGACATAATACTCTATTAGTCTGATGAGAGAGGAGTACAGGGGAGTTATAACCTCCTTTTTTCTGGAGGCATTGCCCTTACTTATGATCATGATGGGTGGTATAAAATGCCCTTCTTACCACCGCATAGACATAATGATCAAAGGAAAGGCTGCTGTCAACATGGATGCCCAGGTCCCTCACTACATTTTGCGTGTTTAGGGTGTTATTGTTGATCTGGTAGTTAGCAAGCACGTCACCCTTGCTGAATGGGATGATAATGCATTGTTTGCATTAAGTTTTATTTTAGACCATGACTTTGGCACCAATCATTAGTCTGTGTAAGTCCCTCATGCAGGATATTGACATCTTTTGGGGACTCAGTGACAACTTCCAGCTTGCAGTATTTAGCAAACTTTGAAAGCCTTAGGCCCTTAGTTTTCGCCTGTACTTTATAAAAGTAGATTCCAAAGAGTAGAGGTCCCAGGACTGATTCCTGTGGAACACCACTGGTTACGGGTCTGCTGGAGAAGGTGGAGTCCACTATTTTGACTGTATGAATTCTGTCAGTGAGCCAGTTTGCAACCCACCTGACAGTATAAGGGTTGATACCCAAATGGATGAGTTTGTCAATAATGCCTGAGTGGGGAATTGTGGCAAAGGCCTTGGCTAAGTCTAAGTAGGCTGTATGCACCAATTTACCCTCGCCTAGGGCTTTAATGACTGTCTTGAAGAAATCCACTAAGTTTAACATGCATGATCTCCCTTTGACAAAGCCAAACTGGGTGAGATCAAGCATTTGGAGGTTTCTTATGTCTTTGTTGATGAGGTCCCTCATGATTTGCTCCATGGTCTTGCAAATAAGGCTAGTTAAACTAATTGATCTGCAGTTCACGGGGTCAGTGGATGCACCTCCCTTGTGCAAAGGGATGACGATTGCTGTTTTCCATTCCACTGGAATGAAGCTCAGTGCTAATGCTAATGAAAGTGAAGCCTCATGCTGGGGTATTTGGTATAACTGTCTAATATAGTACTTTCATAACCCTACTAACAAACTTGAATACACTGTTAACATATGATGTTCATGTGTGTGGAGTTTTTGTCTTATCTGTTTTCCCACTTTTAAACATTCAGACAGAGGACACTAATGCATATATTTACCTACGTAGAAGTATCTTGAACGTTTCAGTATAGTAAGGATGTATACGGTCACTTAGTAATAACCCACAATATTTTTTATTCATTCTTAGGGTTCATTCAGTTGCTCCCTTTCCAGCACCTCATTAGCTCATTTGCTTCCTGTCAAGGAGTGAATGTCAGGCATCCCCATATTGGTGAGAGCCTTAAAGCCCATTTGTTTCCATCTGGACAACCTTATTGGCCCATATGTGTCCCCTGGGAGGCAAGAGATGATCAGTAGGAAGCAAGCCAGTTGTTGATCCTGCATGATCCTCTCCTTCCAGCTAATTCTTGCCTTTTTGTCAGCTTGCAGACTGGCAGTGGCTGCCAGTTAGTGGGAAACATGCGTACTATTATGCTTTCCTTCCTTGTTTCACCAGTAACGCACTGTATGCCTGCCTGGCAACTTCTGCAAGTGGTTATCTACCTTCCAGTAAATGTCGCTAATGCAAGCCAAATTGCATTCTTTCCATCAGGAAGGGCGGGCTGGTCTCAGCTGCTCATTCCCATTCTCCCCTGCCCAGTCCCTCAAGTGCCCATACCTTTAATCAGACATTTGTCATCTGGCTTGTAGTCAGGGTTTTATCCCTCTATGCCATGGGGTCAGGCTTTATCCTAATGTATTCTTAAAAGCATCAGCTAATGCAGTTCCAAGTTCTTCTGTTGTATAATCCATCAGTAGAAAATCCCTTCCTTTGGCCATCCTGTCGGTTCATAAATGTGTGTTATAGTAGTCTGTGTGAATGCAGTTTGAATAAAAGGCCTTATAATCTTAAAATCCCAAATTCGGAACCGTTTGTCAAACAGCATATCAAAGGTTGTACCAGGAGAGGAACCCAGATCTTCTCACGCATCTGAATACAAATACTGATATAAGGGAGCATTTCAAAAAACAGTCTCTTAGCCATACTAATGAAAAGGAGGCAGCATCAGTTTTGAAATAATAAATCCTGTTATACAGCTATTCATTAATTTAGCCATGGTAATCTAAAACATTTCCAGGATAGAATCCCAGAATTACCAGAGGGACCCAACAAATTATTGATGCTAAAATATCCCATTCCACAGGGCCATGAAGGCCAACCATCCACTGAAAACCAGAATTGGTCATCCCTATCACAGTAGGGGCTGTACACTATATGGTGTAAGCCGTCTAGCCTTCAAATTCTAGAAAGATATTCCCTGGGGAAAGACAGTCTGTAAGTCCATATATTACTGTAAAAAAAGAATCAGATGGCAGGAATGGGCTGTCATCCATTGCAAGTGGAGTCATTGCAACATAGCCATACTGGCATCCCTTCTAAACATATTTGGAAATGCTACAGTAAAATCTCCGTTGCCATATGAAGATACTTTGGAGCCTTCCATAGGAAACCAGTACAGACATTTAGTTGGAGTTGCACAGCAAGAGAAGGAACATGAAACTGTGGCAACTCTGACGCAGTCAGTGTTGTGGAGTGATAGGCCAGTGAGTTCCCATGTGAAAGAGCAGTGGATGACAAAGGATGAAACTGAAGAGAACGTGGCACAGGAAGATACTCTGGATCTTTCTGTAGAATGCCTGCAGGAAGTGGAGAACAGAGACTGTGCCCTCAGTTGAAAAGAAAATGATCTAAGAGAAGAGTTGCTTGATTTAATAGAGATGGACAGACATATCACGATCAATGAAAGAAATAGACTACAGAAAGTCAATAAATCCCCAAAAGTTAGAAGTTTGATAAAACAAATGAACGCAGTAATTATGACTGTTCACAGAGATTCATGCGGTGTAACAGAAGTTAATAGGGCATGCTACTGTACAGCTAAATTAATAACAGAAAAAGTCTTTCCACAGAAACACAGGTTAGTAAGGGAAAGGAAGGGGAGAAATCAAATGCCATCATGGAAGTGTTGAATATCGAAAACTATAAAGCAATTAAGACAAGAAGTGTTACTCTTAGAAGATTATAGAAGAGGGAACAGAGCAACAAAAATGCTAAGAAAGATAGATGTGATAAAAGCAATGTGCAGCATCAGAACAAATCAAGATCTGCCCTGCACTTTCACAAGTAATAAACTAAAAATAACAGAATTGGCAAAAAAACTTAGAAGATATTCAGATAAATATAAAGGAAAAGTACACGAATCACTCCAAGGCCTTGCAGACAAAGCAAGTTAAGCTAATGGGTCTGTAGTTCCCAGGGTTAGTGGATGCACCTCCCTTGTGCAAAGGGAATTTATTGATAACCCCAAAAGGTTTTATAGGGAATTGGGAAACAATGCAAAAGGAACTGAAATACCACCAAAAAAAAGAAGAAATAGATATTTTTTGGAGAAATGTCTGTGAAGATCCTGTGGAACATAACAAAGATACTAAATGGATAGAAGAAGTAAAAGAAAAAATAAGAAGTTCAAATGTACAGGATATGAAATGGGATGAAGTAACAGCCAGAGAGACTGAAACAAAGTTAAGAAAAGCTCCTAATTGTAAAACCTCAGGCCCAGATGCACTACCTACCTTCTGGCTAAAAGTATTGACATCTTTACATGAATTTAGCCATGAGTAAGAGCTATTTATATGCACACCCTGAACAGTCACCAGCCTGGTTAACAACAGGAAAAAAAAAAACTCCTACTTAAGAGTGAACCTCCAAGCTATCCTAAAAACTGTAGACCAATAACTTGCCTTCCAACGACGTATAAACTATGCACCGGAATTGATGCCGACAGAGTTTATAGTCATGTAGAAGAAAACTCAATCATAGAAGGAGAACAAAGGATAAATAAAAGAAAGTCATATAGAACAAAGGATCATTCATTGTTAAATAAAGTCATAATGGGGAACTGTAAAAAGGGGAAGACTCTAAGTATGGCATGGATAGACTACAAAAAAGCATTTGACAGTATCCCACATTCATGGATAAAAGAGTGCTTAAAAATGTATAAGATATACCCTGCACTGTTCGAATATATTACAAGGACCATGAAACAGTGACAAACTACTTTGCAGTTAAGCCATGATAAAAGACATTCCAGAGATAAAATTTCAAAGGGGAATATTTCAGGGTGACTGTTTGTCACTGCTGCTCTTTTGTCTTGACCTTAACCCATTAAGCTGTCGACTTAACAGATTAGGTCATGGCTACAATTTGGTTCCCAGAAAACAAAGTGTAAAAACGTCTCATCTTCTGTTTGTAGATGATTTAAAACTGTATAGTTCATCAGATGAGGAACTGAAAGCACAACTGCAAGTGGTCAACTTTTTCAGATGATATGAGAATGACATTTGATCTTGATAATTGTGCAGAAGTGACCTTTGTAGCAGGAAAGCTGCAGCACCAAGAAAACAATAGTTTGGGAGAGGAATATGATATAAAAAAACTTGAGCAAGAGGGGGTTTATAAATTTTTGGGAACTGATGAAGGAGCAACCATAAAACATGAACAAATATGAATACAACTTATTTTAGAAGACTAAAATTAATACTGAAAACAACTTTGACATCTAGAAACAAAGTCCAAGCTATAAATCAGTTTGCTCTTCTAGTTCTAACTTACAGTTTTGGAGTGATTGACTGGCATCAAAAGGTATTGAATAGGTTGGACAGGAAAACAAGAAGCATGCGTCATGCTCATCAAATGATTTATAAAAATCAGTGCTTACCAAGAATATATATATTCCCTATTCTGAAGGAGATATGGGCCTCCTCAAAATTGATTACTTGTGTAGGTCTGCAGTCGTGAGATGGCATACATGTCTGCTGACCTCACAAGTCCCAAACGTAGTGAAAGTTATGAAAACATGAGAGAATAAGTGTAAGATGACTTCCCTGCTTAGTTTAGCAGAAGCATATCACCATCAAGCGGGATTGGAAATCAGACCAGTGCCAGAAAAACAAAAGGAAGAATATAAGGTGAAGGATCAGATGAGATTGCAAGAAATGTGGAAAGTGCATTAATATAGTTGCAAGTGTAGAAAAATCTTGGAACAGCCTCATGTTGATCATGACTGAATGCAGGAATGATTAAGGAGAGGTGAGTTTAAACCAAATGAAAATTTAATATTGGCAGCCCAAGATAGTGGACTACGTAAGCTTTGGTTTACAAAGTCCATTGAAATGTGGGAAAAACAGACAAATGTAGGGTTTGTAAAACAGAATTGGAAACAGTTGCACATCTTGTTGCTGGTTGTGATATACTGTTGGCAAAAGGAATGTATACTGAAAGGCATAATAATGTGGCAATATTGTTCCATTGGGGATTGTTCAAACATTATAATATTGAGGTAGCTGAAAAACACTGGAAACATGAGCTACAAAGCATTATAGAAAATGAAGTTTTGTATCACGCGGGATCACCCATTACCAACAGTTCTAAAAATAGATGCGAGAAAACCAGATATAGTAGTCCATGTAAAGAAGACAAAAGTAGCATTGATTATTGAAATTACTACACCCAGTGACTATATTGTCTTACTTACAAAGAGACACATAGTTATAAATTACCAAGATTTCCATGCAGAAATGAGGGTAATGTGGAAGAAAGATACCCAGATAGTTCCAGTAGTAGTAGGAGCAATGGGTCTTATAAAAAGAATTTACAGTCATACCCAGATATGTTACCAGTACATGTAACTCTGTACGAATTGCAGAAGGAGTCATTACTGGGCACATTGCTGGTGATGTGAAGAGAATCTTGTGGTTAACATCAAAGACTGAAACAATAGTCATTTCATGAACTTTAATCATACTATGACTTAGGAATGGGGTCCATTCCTGTTATGGTATTAGAAACCGAAAAGACTTGGAGAAATAAAAAAGGTAGTAGCATCTAATCCTTTTTCTCCATTGATGACACCCATTTTGACCATGTATCAGGACACCAAATCACAAACATTTACATGACTGTTCTTTAAATGTTAGGCCACAAGTGATTTACTGTGTCTCTACAACTTCATCTTTTTACTCGATCTGGAGACGAAAAAAACTATTATGCAAAAAGCCCAAAATTTCCAGACACAAGATTTACAAAACAATTAAGAGAGAAATTAGAGGAAAGAAAAGAAAGAAAAATAGTTCCACAAGAAAAACTGTCAGAAGCTTCAAATGAAAATTTGTGTTCATTAATACAACAGATTTGTGAAAAACAGTATATAGATCAAGAAACCTTGATCTGTTTGGAAAAAGAAGCATCTGAGGAAGTGCGAAAATATAAACAACAAAACCAAGAGATATTTGAAAAGTATAAAAAAGAAATATGGACAACGGAAAGAAAGAGAGATTTGACATGGTGCAATATTTATGCAAAGGAGAAAGCCAAATTAATCAATGTAAAGAAGGCAGCCACAAAGATATTCGAAGAGAAATATAGGCAAAGGCGTCCAGATATGGAAAATTTCACAATAAAAAAAAAATATATCACAAAGATGGAACGTAGAAAAGATTAGTAAAGTAGAAGTTAAAAAAACAGAAGTTGAAGTGATGGAGTGCCTGTGAAGTGAAGCATTTGGTGTAGAAGGTCTAACACAGGTTATATCACAGCAGGACAGAGTGAGTCCCCAAAGCAGGGAGAAACAGGAAGATTAGGAAATATCTGAAGAAGAAATATGGACATGGGAAAGAAAAAGGGATTTAATATGGTGTAATATTTATGTAAAGGAGAAAGCAAAGCTAACCAATACAAAAAGAGCAGTACCAAAGATATCTGAAGAGAAATACAGGCAAAGGACTCCAGACATAGAAAACTTTACAATACAAAAAATAAGAAGACAAAGGGGAAAAGTAGAAAAGGAGATTAGTAATGGAGAAGTGAAAGAAATAGAAACTGAGGTCATGGAGTACATGCAAAGTGAAGGATTTAGTGTAGAAAATCTAATTCAGAAAGCACCACGACAGGATAGAGTAATGGATATCCAAATTAAGGGGAAACCAGTGGAACAGGAAGCAATTTGTCAAGTGCCATACAAAGATAATTTGGAGCCTTCCATGGGAAACCAGTATAGACGTTCACTTGAAGCTAGACAGCAAGGGAAGAAACAGGAAACAGTGGAAACACAATGCAGTCAATGTTGAGGAGTGATAGGCCAGTGAGTTCCCATATGATAGAGTAACGGATGGTACAGGATGAAACTGAAGAGAATGTGCCCAGGAAAATGCTAGAGAATCTTCTGTAGAATTCCGGCAGGAATTGGAAAACAAGGGATGTGCCCTCAGTTTAGAAGAAAATGAGCTAAGAGAAGAGTTGCTTGATTTAATAGACATAGACAGATATATTAAGATTAATAAAAGAAATAGACTGCAGAAGGTTAATAAAACCCAAAATGTCAGACGTCTGATAAAACAAATGAACACAGTAATTAGGACTGTTCATAGAGATCCATGCGATATATCAGAAGTAAACAGGATATGTTACTGTGCAACTAAATTAATAACTGATAAAGTTCTACCACAAGAACACAGGGTAGTGAGGGAAAGGAAGGGGAGAAATCGAATACCATCATGAAAGTATTGAACAGAGAAAACTGTAAAGCAGCTAAGACAAGAAGTGTCACTATTAGAAGAATACAGAAGAGGGAATAGATCAAAAATACTCAGAAAGGTAGACGTGATAAAAGAAATGAGCAGTATTAGAACAGACCAGGATCTGTCATGCACTATCGCAAATAATAAACTAAAAATTTTAGCACAGGTGGAAAACCTTAGAAGATATGAAGATAAATATAAAGGAAAAGTACAAAATAAGCAATTTATTGATGACCCAAAAAAGTTTTATAGAGAACTGGGAAGTAAGGTAAAAGGAATTGAAAGACTGTCAAAAAAGAAGAAATAGCTACATTTTGGAGAAGTATCTATAAAGATCCTGTGGAACATAACAAATATGCTAAATGGATAGAAGAAGGTAAAGAAAGAATAAGAGTTTTAAAGGTACAGGATATGAAATGGGATGAAGTAACAGCCAGAGAGATTGAAACAAAGCTAAGAAAAGCCTCTAATTGGAAACCCCCAGGCCCAGATGCAGTACCTAACTTTTGGCTGAAAGTATTAACATCTTTGCATGAAGATTTAGCCATGAGTAACTATTTATATGTGCACCCTGAACAGACACCAACCTGGTTAACAATAGGGACAGCAATGCTCCTACTTAAGAGTGAACCTGCAAGCTACCCTAAAAATTATAGACCAATAACTTGTCTTCCAACGACATATAAACTATACATGGGAATTGATGCCAACAGAGTTTATAGTCATTTAGAAAAAAATGCAATTATGGCAGTAGAACAAAAGGGCAATAAAAGAAAGTCATATGGAACAAAGGATCATTTGTTGTTAAATAAAGTCATAGTGGAGAACTGTAAAAAGGGGAAGAATCTAAGTATGGCATGGATTGACTACAAAAAAAGCATTTGATAGTATCCCATGTTCATGGATAAAAGAGTGCTTAAAAACGTATAAGGTATACCCTACACTAATCGACTACATTACAGTGACCATGAAACAGTGGCAGACCACTTTGCAACTAAGCCATTATAAAAGACAAGTTATTATCCCAGGGATAAAAATTCAAAGGGAGATATTCCAGGGTGACTGTCTGTCACCTCTGCTGTTCTGCCTTGCCCTTAACCCATTAAGCTGTTTACTTAACAGCTTAGGCCATGGTTGTAGTCTTTCTCCTGGAAAACAACAAAGTGTAAAGACTTTTCATCTTTTCTTTGTCAATGATTGAAAACTGTATAGCTCATCAGATGAGGATCTGAAAGCACAACTGCAAGTTGTTAAAACTTTTTCATATGATATAAGAATGTCATTTGGTCTTGATAAATATGCAAAAGCAACCTTTAAAGCAGGAAAACTACAGCACAAGGAAAACATCAGTTTGGGACAAGAACATGATATCAAAGAACTTGAGCAAGAAGGAGTGTATAAATATTTGGGAATTGATGAAGGATCAACAATAAAACATGAACAAATGCGAATAAAACTTAGAAAGGAATACTTCAGAAGACTTAAATTAATCCTGAAAACAGTACTGACATATAGGAATAAAATCTAAGCTGTAAACCAATTTGCTGTTCCTGTCCTAGCATACAGTTTTGGAGTGATTGACTGACCCCAAAATGTGTTGGATAGATTAGATAGGAAAACAAGGACGATGCTTCATGCCCACCAAATGATTTATAAAAATCAGTACATACCAGGATTATATATTCCCCGTTCCGAAGGAGGGATGAGCCTCCTTGAAATTGATTATATGTAAAGATCTGCAATCGTGGGATTCCACACATATCTGCTAACCTCACAACACCAAAACATAGTGAAATTTTTGAAAGATGATGAGAATAAATCTACGATGACTTTTCTGCTTAACGTAACAGAAGCATATCTGCGTCAAGCAGGAATAGAAATCAAACCAGAAGTAGATAAAAATCAGGCAGCAACTGAATGTGCCAAAAAAACAAAAGAAAGAATATAAGGGGAAGGATCAGATGAGAAGGCAAGAAATGTGGAAAATAGGGTTGCCACCTTTTCAAATGCCCAAAGTGGGACATTTTTAGTACAAACGTCAGATTTTGCAGGGTGAAACATAGCCACGGCCAGTACAAAGGACAGGACTTCACTTTTTTGCCTAAATAAAAGCTTATTCTTGTAGCATTTTAGTTGCTCATTCTGTTTCTTATAACATTTAGGTGTTTCAGATACAGAATAACTTTTTTATGCAACTATTGCATATAATATGGGAAATATTTTTGTCCTAAAATCTCAGGACATTTGCCATTTTTTCAGTTTTTTTGCAGGACACAACTGCCCAAAGAGGGACTGGCCCTCGTAAAGTGGGACAGGTGGTAACCCTAGTGGAAAATGCATAAATATAGTTGCAAGTATAGAAAACTTCTAGAAGAACCTCATGTTGATCAGGAATGAATGCAGGAATGGTTAAGGAGAGGCAAATTCAAACCAAGAGATGAAAGGTTAATATTGGCGGCCCAAGATAGTGGGCTGCGTACTTGTTGGTTTACAAAGTCCATTGAACATGTGGGAGAAACAGACAAATGTAGGTTTTGTAAAGCCGAATCGGAAACAGTTGCACACCTCGTTGCTGGTTGCAACATACTAATGGCAGAAGGACTGTATACTGAAAGGCATAATAATGTGGCAAGACTGTTGCACTGGGAATTGTGCAAATATTATAGTACTGAAGTGGCTAAAAACACTGGGAGACATGACCCACAAAGCATCATAGAAATGAAGAAGTCTACACATGGGATCATCCATTACCAACAGTTCAAAAGATAGATGCTAGAAAACTAGATATAGTGGTCCAGGAAAAGAAGACAAAAGTAGCAGTGATCGTTGAAATCGTCACACCCAGTGACTACAGTGTCTTGCGTACAGAGAAGTACAAAGTCATAAAATATCAGGATTTGCAGGCGGAAACGAGAGTAATGTAGAAGAAAGATACCCAGACAGTTCCAGTAGTAGGAGCAACAGATCTTATAAAGAAGAATCTGCAGTAGTATTTATATATGCTATCAATACATGTAACTCCATACGAATTGCAGAAGGAGTCATTACTGGGCTCATCGCGGGTGCTGTGAAGAGCACTACTGGCGGACATCAAAGAGTGAAACAATACTAATTTCATGAACTTTAGTCGTACTTTGACTTAGGAATGGGGTCCATTCCCATCATGGTATTATAAACCCAAAAGACTTGGAGAAATTAAAAAAAGAGACAAAAAAACACTTTCAAATATCAATTTACTAACAAGAAATCTAGAGTGGCTAGAAAAAAGCCTTTCCTCTTAAAACCTTGGCACTCTATTATTGGCAAATCTGTTACAGAGTATTAATGAACTAGTAGCAGAAAAAAAAAAAAAACTTGTGAAGTTAGGTTCAGTGTACGTTTTTTTTTTTTTTTTTTCTTTACTGATGGCTGAAATGTTAACAATTAAGTCTCATTTTATTGAAACTATAGAATGTATCATCCTTTACTAAATTCGAGAAAGGAAATAATTATTCAGTGACTTTCTTTCCAACCAAAAATGGTATTCTGCTATTTTTAACTTTGAAATTATGGCATTTCAGATGACTTTGGCAAAATGTTTCCCAGAAGAGCATCTCCTGGGATTATATCTATAGCTGTGGCAGTACATGTATTCTTAAACTGCAGATTTTCAACACGTATTTGGATGAATAATCCTGTTTGAAAATCCGACAATTAAACGTACATGTCCTTGAAACAAATGTAGAAGATAAACACACCCTTATTATGAGCGACTGTGCCATCATACCCCTGCTATTTAAATATTCTTCCTCCAACATAACAATAGTGGCATGGAGGGATAAAGCCCTGATAATGGTCCAGGTGACCTAAGTTCAAATAGTAACATTGGCCCTGGATGGTACAGACAAGGAGGACTGGTATGCTCATCAGAGGGAGCATGCCTGTTTTGGAGCACATGTCTGCAGGGTGATTTCCCTTAATGGAGACAAAGGAAAAAAAACTGCACAGTACTGCTGGTAGGTGGGAGGAGCAGTCTTGTTGACATTATTTATATTTATAATTCCATTACACTACCAATAATTAATTATTAACGTAGTTTAAATGACTTTTCACAGAAATATTATCATTTAAACCTGGGCTTGTATCCGGCCTTAAAAAAATCTGCCATTTTAACTCAATATTTTCTAAAAAAAAATAATTAAAAGAACCAATGAATTTATTCCTATTAACTTTTTCTACCACAAAGAGGGTAAATTTCTTAAAAGTTTATACACTTCACTGAGTGCTTAGCTAAAGCATTGCTTAGATCCTTCTTGTTGATGGCTAACACATGCTCTCTAACTCTGTAATTCAATTTTCTTATAGTTTTACCTGTATTAAAATTCTCACAGCTGGAGCACACTGCAAGATACACCAGCCCCTCACTTTGGCAATTATATCGTCCCTTTGCTATTAGGGTATAATTCAAGTGCCTAAAATTATGACTGTGTACTCCTATCATAAACCTACACTGAGTGCAATTAGTACGTGGAAATGTACCAAAATGGGTAAAGTTATCTTTTCCCTTTTCAAACTTAGATCCATTCTCCAATAATACCTTCAAATTTTTTGTTTATAAATTTCGGCTGGACTCCCACTACCTTACTCAGTTCTTCATTCCCTAAAATGATTTTCCAATTTTCACTAAGTATTTTTTCTGATCATAGGCCCATCAGTACTCATAGGTACAGGGAAAGCATGTTTTAAGATCCCATTCCCTACTCCGTTACACTTATTTGTGTCATTAGTCTGAAATCCAACCTTTAAGATAGGGGAAAACCTAACCGTTCTGTTTTTTGTAATATAATCAATAACTTCATCAAGATCTCTTTGATCATATCCTCTATCGATAAATAACTGTTTGAGAAAATTTAATTCACTAATAAAATTGTTTTCTTCACTAATCATCCTACTAAGCCTAATTACTTATCCTTTAAAGACATTGATCTTCATATATTTTGGATGATAACTTTCAAAGTGTAGATAATTATTAATGAATGTTTTTTTACGATAGATGTTACTACTAAATTCTCTTTTATTGATATCCAGTTCCTATTTTAACATCAAGAAAGTGTACCTCCGCTCCAATATTACCTATGGTAAAGTCATTGTCCCATTGAGTTCACTGAAAAAGTCCTCAAGTTGTTCTCTACTACCTGCCCATGTAAAAAACAGGTCATTATTGTATCGTTTATAGTATCCTACGTACTTAAACAATTCTAATTTTGTAAGAAATACGAGTTCCCACCAACACATGACCAAGTTGGCGAACACTGGTGCAACATGTGCACCCATCGCAACTCCACTTGTTTGTTAGTAAACTCCCTCTTCAAACATAAAGAAATTGTTCATTAACACAAGCTCCATAAGCTGGCAAACCACAAAAATGTATTGTTTAAGATGATTCTTTTGTTTGTCTAGATAAAGCCTCATAAATTCTATGCCCTCTGTTTGTTCTATCGCAGTGTATAAAGAACATATATCAAATGTGCATAACATGGTCTCATCCCCATGAAAGTAGCAGGTAATAGAGAATAACTTGAGGACTTTTTCAGTGAACTCAATGGGACGGTGACCTGGCTTAAATTTACCATAGGTAATATTGGAGCGGAGGTACACTTTCTCGATGTTAAAATAGGAATTGATATCAATAAAAGAGAATTTAGTAGTAGCATCTATTGTAAAAAGACATTCACTAATAATTATCTACACTTTGAAAGTTAATCTTCATTCATTCCTTACTGATGGGTTATTGGTTCTGCCCTCAGAACCGAGCCGGGCAATATCAAGTTCGTATCAGCCAAAAACTCTTGAGCCAAGGTCCTACCCAGAATGTTCTACTCCCTGTTACCTCAGATCTTGTTTGCTGCATTGCTGAACAGCCTTGTCAAGCCACTCTCTCAGCTGTGTCTAATTTTTTGACAGTTTATATATTGTTATTACTCTAAAATTTTCTCAAAAGTTTATTCTAATATTTTCCTACCCTATCGCAGGCCATGGAGAGGGCACTTGCCTCTGCTGGCAAAGCTCATTTGTTGGAGTCCTGTCCCCCCTCTCTGCCGCAACTGCACAAGCTTCAACCCCCAGGCACAAGAGCTTCAGGTCTCTCCTCCTCAGGAGACCCCCTCTTTGCAGTCTTCCCCAGAACCTCTCACTGAGGAAGCACCTCACAAAGCATCGTGCAAGAGGAAGCACATGGACTCTACTGAGGAGTCATTGACTGAAGATACGGATTTTGATGACGTTGAAGGGTCCCCACGGTCACCCTCTGATGAAGTGTCCTTTGGTGACATCCTCGAGATCCTTAGACAGAGTGGTGACTGGAAGCCGCTAATCCTTCCACTGAACCGTATTCCTGCAAGCTTTTTGTGCCCGGCCCCCTACCTCCTGGGTCACCCCACCTGCCGATGAGCTCGTCCAGCTCATCGTGCAGCGCGCATGGAAGGTTCCTGATACCATGGAAGTGATACCTAAGAGGCCAGACAAGATATTATCACACCCTAACGGAGCACTCCCACTGGTCATGTGGTCTCCCAGTAGACGCTATGGTGGTGGCAGCTGCTACTAAGAAGGATTTGGCAAAAGAGAGCCAAACTGTCCATCTGCCCAACAAGGAGTCCTGGGTGATTGACAGATTAGGGAAGCATGTGTTTGCTTCATCGACCTTCGCCCTAAGATCTTTGAATTATTTGGCACATTTTACCAGGCTTCAGTGAGATCTTACCAACCAGCTCTCTGAAACCTTGGCAGGAGCTGTTTCTGATGAAGTCCGTGATAATGTGTCTTCTCAGATAGCCACCCTTGAGTCCATTTCCAACTCTTCCATGCGTCTTATTTCTCACCAACAGAAGGAGAGGCTAGAACAGCAGGCACAGGTATAGTCACCAGACGACATGCTTGGATACACCTTTGTGACTTTGCGGACTCCTTTAAGGCTTCCTTCATGAATGCCCCCATAGAGGCCGCTTCTTTGTTTGGCCCTAAAGTCAAGGATATGCTGGCACGGCGTGAACAAGATGGCAAGACCTCGTCTACCATTGGTGTCAGACACTCCACTCCTCAGCAATTCTATTCCAGGAATGAGAGGAGCGGAAAGATCTGGCAGGAGAAATCACAGGGTTCTTTCTGGGATACACATGCTCAGTTTTCCCCTAGAGGCAGAGGGGGAAACTCCAATGGAAGACACCCCTTTCGGGTCTGAGGAGGTCCACGAAACTGGGGTTCCAGAGATTCTTTCTCTGGCCAACCCTATCAGCGCTCCTGAAGCTTTGCCTGACTGCTCACCTCTGGAAGCAGTTGGGGGTCATTTCTCCTTGTACCCTGCTGCCTGACAAAAGATAACTGACTCTTGGGTACAATGGATTATATCCAGAGCCTTTCCCATCCCCTTCCATCTTTGCCCAGTCTCATCAAGAGTGTTACCTGACATTCCACCCAGTCAAAGGGAAACAGCAGCACACAAAATCAAAAAGCTGCTACAATATAGAGTCATCCAAATGGTCCCCCAAGACCAGATAGGGTCCAGATTTTACTCAAGGTTCTTTTTAGTGCCAAAAAAGGCAGGGGACTGGAGACCAATTCTGGATCTCAGTACACTAAACAAATTTGTAAAAACAGAGAAATTCCAGATGGTCACGGTTCAGTCTATCCTTCCTCTTCTGGAAGAAGACGATTGGATGTGCTGTGTAGATCTTCAAGATGCGTATTACCACATAAAAATGGACAAACACTCAAGAAGATACCTCTGCTTCCGTATAGGAGCCAGTCACTACCAGTTTGGAGCCCTGCCCTTAGGTCTCTCTACAGCCCCCAGAGTGTTCACAAAATGCATGGCAGTGGTTATCGCTCACTTGCGACTTCAAGGATTCCAGGCGTTTCCATATCTAGACGACTGGCTTTTTACTGCCCCCACAAAGAGTCTACTGGAAGAAGCCCTGCAGTATACTCTTTTAACAGCTCAAAGCCTGGGAATTATTATAAACTGGGAGAAATCCAACACAACCCCAACTCAGTGTTTGGAATTCATAGGGGTACTGTTGGACACAAGAAATTGCACAGCATCCCTTCCAGAACACAGACTTCAGAGAATAAGACAACAAGTTCACCCATTGCTCTGTCACCACAAATCCCCAGCTCGATCTGTACATCAGCTATTGGGGTCATTGGCAGCTTCAGTCACCATTGTTCCCCTAGCCAGATTCCACATGAAACTTCTTCAGTGGCTACTTCTCACTCAATCATACCCTCTACAACATCCTTTGTCTTTTCAAATAACTGTGACTCAGAGATGCAAACAGGATTTACTCTAGTGGACGTCACAAAATCCCGAACAATGGTCTCACCCTTTCACCTCCCATCTACCGATAGCCACAGTGACCACAGACGCCTCCCTGATGGGGTGGGGGGGCTATGTCAGGGAAACTCGGTCCAGGGCACCTGGTCAGAGACAGAGGCCCTTTTGCATATCAGTGTCCTGGAACTGAGGGCGGTGCTTCTAGCGTTGCAAGCATTTCACTCCATCCTTCCATCAGGTACTATTGCAGTCCAATCAGACAACATGTCAGTGGTCTCGTACATCAACAAACAAGGGGGCACCAGGTCTTACCTGTTATGCCGAGAGGCCTTGAGAATGTGGCAATGGGCAAAAGCTCACAACCGCTTTCTGATTGCAATGCACATTCCTGGGAGCTCCAACATTATAGCGGACAAATTGAGCAGGTGCATTCTACAGCCTCATGAGTGGTCCCTCAATCCTCTGATAGCGGCAAAAATCTTCCACCACTGGGTCCAGCCTTGCTGCAACCTGTTTGCCTTCCCAACCAACTACAAGTGCATAAACTACTTTGCCCTGATCCTCCCTTGGGGACAGTCACCAAGGGACACTCTAGTCCACGCTTAGCCCTCGGGTCTTCTTTATGCCTATCCACCTTTTCCCCCTCAACTCCCGATTTCTAAAGAAAGCACGACAGTTGAAGAACAAAGTGATCCTCATTGCTCCATATTGGCCTCGACAAGTCTGGTTTCCCTTCCTCTGGCCTCACCTGCTAGATCAACCATGGATCCTCAATCCATCACCAACGTTGTTCTCCCATCTGCAGGGTCGGATTCACCCCAATCTAACAACCCTGAAACTGACAGCTTGGTTTCTCCACTTCCTATGATTGCCAGGCATGAAACCCTTTCATCCCCTGTGCACAATATTCTTATTGCATCTCATAAATCATCCACCAGACTAAGCTATCTTAACAAATGGAAGGTTTCTCTCTATGGGCAGCAGATGAGCAAATAGACCCCTTGTCAGCCTCAGTCTCAGTGGTATTAGATTACTTGTCACATCTTTTCCACTCTGGGGTGTCTTCCTCTACTATCCGTGTACATTTAGTTGCCATCTCGAATTTTCATATTGGTTTTCAAGATTCTTCACTTATGTCAGACAGACTCTGTAAGACTTTTTTGAAAGGGGTTATCCACCGAAAACCTCCCTTCAGAGAACCCGTACAACCTTGGGATTTGGCTTTGGTTCGGCAATCTTTAACAGCTCCACCCTTTGAACCTGTGTCCTCTTGTGATGTTAAATCTCTCTCTTGGAAAACTTTGTTTTTGATTGCAATCACATCGGCCAGACGATTGTCGGAATTTCAGGCCTTGTGCATCAAACCTCCTTATCTTATCTTCCATAAGGATAGGATATCACTGAGAATCAATTCTGCCTTTTTAAGTGGTGTCAGAACAATCTATCAACCAGTCTATTGATCTCCCAGTGTTCTTTCCGAACCATTCTAACAAGGGAGAGTATTGCTTGCACTCCTTGGATGTTCATAGGCAAATAAGATTTTATCTGGACAGAACAAAATTTACCCGTAAATCAGACCAACTGTTTCTGGCTTTTTCTGGACCTAGACAGGGTCATCCTGTATCAAAAGTTACATTGGCTTCATGGTTGAGAAATTGTATCACCTTTATCTACAACAAAAACAATCTCACCTTTCCTCATAGAGTCAAAGCACAATCTGCAATATCTATGGCAACTTCAGCAGCCTTCCATGCTAAGGCTTCCCTCAGTGATATTTGCTCAGCTGCAACTTGGGCTAAACCTCATACATTTATTCTTCATTACAAATTGGACTTGGCCTCCAGAGGTAGAGATTCATTTGGTTCCATGGTGCTCAGGAATGTTCTTCCATGAGGGCCACCCAGGAATACAGGTAGCTGGGGACTCTGTCCCATCAGTAAGGAATGAACGAAGATTAACAACATCAGATAAAGAAGTTATATCTTACCATAACATTCCATCTGTGCTGTTGATCTTTGTTCATTCATTACTTCCCACCCTCCGTCCCCCATCCAGATGTTCTTGGTTGATCTCATGTACTCCTTTCTGGTAGGTCTGTTATCACCAGAGGTAGCCCCTACTTTTATCTATCAACTTACAAACTCGATCTGAGGTAACAGGGAGTAGAGCATTCTGGGTAGGACCTTGGCTGGATAGTTTTTGGCTGACACGAGCTTGATATTGGCCGGCTCAGTTCCGAGGACAGAACCGATAACTCATAAGTAATGAATGAACGAAGATCAACAACACAGGTGGAATGTTATGGTAAGACATAACTTCTTTTTAACTATATGTAAAGAAGTAATGGATACTAAAAAAATATATGATGAAAGACGACTGTGGACTGGGAGATGGGAATGTGGAATAATACTGAAAATGGAAAATGATAATGTTATGCATGTACCTATTCATGGCAATATGAGTTTTGTGAAATACAGGGGTCAACCAAAGATTTGTTATTTTTGTGGAAAAAAAATGATCATTTAATCAATGAGCGTGATAAAAAAGATGTTATTTATGTGGTAAAACAAGGCATAATGCAAAAATTGATTTGAAGTACAAAAATGTGGTAACACTGGTCATTCATGGCTAGAATGTGAAATGAATGTGCATTAAAATGAAGTTATACAGGAGAAAGAGACAAGACAGAAGAATGTGTTTTACAAGAAAATGTACAAAAGGATGTGACTGATAAACAGGTTGTGCATGAAGTTAAAGAAAGTAGCAAGGAAAAAGAAACTGAGGAGACAAATGAAGAAGAAACTGACTGGCATACAGTAAGAAATAAAAAGAATTCAGTAGGGAAAAGAGTTAAAGAAAGGAAAAGAAAATTCTAAAATATAATATGTAGAAAAATAAGAAATGAAAGGGATAAACATTTTGTTATACTAACTGTTCTTAAATGCTGAAAATATTAGCTTTAAATGTGAACAGTATGAAAAATCTTAACAGGCGAATAGGTATATTACAATGGTGTGCTGCAGTAGATGCACATATTATTGTTTTAAAAGATTTCAGATTATTAACAGAGGAAAAAGGAACACAAACTGAAAACTTTGGAATGGTGCTGTAGTTTGGAACATGGGGAAAGAAATGTGCTCGGGCATATGTATATTATGTCAAGAAAGCATTATAATATTAGATGTAACTGTAGTGGAACTAGAATGAATTATGGTAATAGACGAGATGGAAAAATATGTTTATAGAATTATAGCTTTATATGCATATGTAATAAAAAAGGAAAGAGAAATGATGTTTAAAATTATTCTTGAATATGTTTGTGTAAATGTGGATATTATAGTGGTAGATGATTTTAATTGTAATTTAAGAAAAATAAGAAGCAAGTGTATGGTAAAATGGTTAAAGAAATTATGAGAAGTGGAAAGTTAAGTGTATGGGAGAATAACCACTGGACCTGCAAAATGAATGAAATTAGGACAGAACTGGTTATTTTTTTTTAATTTGATAGTTTAAAAGTTAAAAACAAAGGAATTAAATATGCTGGATTTTCAGATCATGTGGCTGTATGGGTTAAAGTGCAGGAAAATGAAGAATATATGATAATAGGAAAAGGAATAAAGAGAATTAATAAAAAGGAATTAAATTTAGAAGAAAAAAAGAACTTATGGAATTATGGAAAAATCATATGAATATGAGAAAGTTTTATGAGAATTGGACTGTTTAGTGGTTTAATGTTAAAGTGAAATATAAAAAAGTGTTTTTAGACTGTATAAGGAAGAAAAGAAAAAGAGAGATATAAGATATTAAGTCAGGAAACATTCCAAGACTTTTTAGAGAAGAAAAATTCCTTTTATGAAAAGGAAAGAGAAGTATATATATAATGAATCAAATAAAAATTAACTACTTGTTATATAAACAAAAATGTTGCTTACAATGAAAGAAAGAACAGGCAGTACCATATTTGAGTAAAATAATAAAAGAGGGGAAAATAATAAGAGAATTAGAAAATAAGGAAGGTAAGCAAATAAAACAGCAAGAAGGAATATATGAAATAATTAAAGAATATGTATTGGAATTATTTGTTAAAAGAGAAGAAAACATAAAACAAACTCATAAAGGTGAAAAATTAAATAAGGAAGATAATGTGAATTTAAAACAAAAAATAACTGTGAATGAAATTATAAAAGATATTAACATGAATTCTGAAACAGGACTGGATGGAATTGAATATGGTATGTATAAAGAAATGGAGTAGCAAAAAATAATTTTTATAGAAGTTATGAATGGATGATTAGTAACTGGAATTAAAGAGAAAGAGATATGTATAGGAGTTATAAAATTTATATGTAAAAAAGGAAATAAAGAGGGAATAAAAAATTGGTGACCTTTAACATTGAGTAATACGGATTATAAAATTTGTATGAGAATAATGACAGAAAGGTTACAAAAAATGGATAGAATATATGACCAAAATGTATTCGGAAGAAAAGGAAGTCAAGAGTTATTATGGATAATAAGAGAAATAATTGATATATATAAAAATGTGGAAGCGAAAATTATGATAGGGATGTAAGTAAAGCCTATGATAATATTCAGTATAAATTATAATGGGAAATTTTCAGGAATATAATGTAAGCAAAAAAATTACAAGTAATAAAATCTGTTTATGAAAGGAACTAGGTGAAACTAAATGTAAATGGCTGGATTGGGGAAGAAATAAAAATAGAATGTGGAATAAAACAGGGCTGCCCAGCTAGTAGTGTAATTTGCTCATTAGTTATGAATGTAATAGTGAAAGAAATTAATAAAATGTCATGTAGTGGTCGATACAAAATGATGAAGGAAGTACAATTGCCAATAATGTATAATTATACGGATGATATTTTATTAATTGTTAAAAATATAAAGTATGGATGGAAAAAGTAAACGAAAATTAAGCATAAATTAAAAAAAAAATTGGCTTAAGTATAAATAAAGAGAAAAGTAAAGGATTTAGTTTTGACGGAATGATAGGAGGTATTGAGTTCAATGAAAAATATATAGATATTTTAGGAATAATATTTGGAAGGAATGAATACAGAGAACAACAATGGGATGATGTACTCAAAGAAGTAAAGGATATGACTACTTTTTGGAAATCATATAGATTTTCATATAGAAAAAAAGCTTATTTTGTTGAACACCATGATAATAGGAAAAAATGCTTATCTATATGATTCCTAGTAAGTATGAAAAGGAACTAATGATGATTATATTTTCTTTTATGTGGGGTTCTAGACTGAATCCAGTCAAGAGAGGGATTCTATATATGTAAGAAGAGCAATGAGGCTTAGGTTTAATAAATCCAACAGTGCATGCAGCATCTTGAATTTTATATAAGGTAAAAAGGAATTATGAAGGAAAATAAAAACTAGATAGAAATGATATGACATTATAAATACAAAGAACTGTGCGAAGGAATGGAAGCTAAAAAAGAAGTAAAAGCATTGTGATTGAAGAAATGAAAGCGTACCAAAACAAAATTGTGTTATGGAAGATAAAAAATAATATATGTGAGAAAAATAGAAAGGAATGGTACTTAAATATTATGAAAGCATTTTATTTCATTGATCCATGGAAAAGTTTAGAAATAGGTAAAAAAAATAATGATGCAATATAATAACTATAAAAAGATTAAAGAATGTAATGATTTTTTATGGAAATTGTCTATTAGAAAATTTTTGGTTAAGGCAAAAATGCCATACAAGAAAAAGCAAGATAGAATATGTAATAAATGTGGAGAGTTTGAGACTACTGAGCCTGTGTTTTTGAAATGTGAAAGAGTTAATAATTTGTGGAAAAAAATATGTAAACGTAATAAGGTGAAAATTTGTTAAACTTTGAGCACATAAATATGGACATAATAGAATCTGGTTATTATGGTGCACAAAAACAGGAAGAAGTGAAGAAAATGGACAGAGTTAATAGTTTATGTTTCATGGACTATATAAAACGAGAGACTAAATGAAATTAAATGCAGTGGATAATGGATTTTGACAAAGATTCTGGAGAAAATAATGTTTTGGTTGTGGATAAAAGGGGGGGAATGCTTAAATTGAAGTTTATAATGTGTGGAGATTTGTAAATAGATTTAAATAATGTAAATTCTACCGTAACAGCTACAAACAAATGCAGTCTGAGGGTCATGCTGCTTAGTGCTAGAAGTCTAAATCTCAAGATGCACTCGCTCGAAGTTGTCCTCAAAATGGAGAATGTCGACATCTGTGCTGTAATGGAGACCTGGTTTACAGAGGCAGAAAGCACCCCAGCGCTCCCAGGCTATAACTCATTCCATACTTTTTGGGCCCAGAATACGGCCTGAAGCTCCAAAGGTGGTGGTGTCTCCATATTCTTAAAGGATACGCACACCTCTAGACTGGTAGCCCAGCATATTGCATCCGAGATACTTCAGGTACAACTAACACTGGGTAAGATGGTGATACAAGTCATAACCTGCTACAGAACCCCAAAAATGTCTCTAGACTCTCACTCCAAGTTTCTAAGCACCCTGGAATCTATCAAGGTCCAACCCAATACTTTCATACTGGGTGACTTCAACTACCCTTCCATTAACTGGGAAAACTATTCGAGCACCAATGTACAGGCCCAATGCTTTCTCGAATTTATCAATTCCAATGCCCTGGACCAGCTCATTTTGACCCACACTAGAGAAAGCAACATCCTCGACCTGGTTATCACCAACATGGGAGACTGTTGCTCCACACCTATAGTCAATTCCTCCCTGGTTAAATCCAACCACAAACTGATCACCATGGAAATGTCCATCTCACCTACAACCCCCACTAAGGTTACCACCCTGAAAAACTTCTCTAAAGCTGACTTTGGGCTCTTAAAAACAGAGGTGGTTAACGTCTCGGCACCCATGCCAGTGGAAAATAGCTGCATGAATGCCAAATCATACACCAATGCACTGTATGACCACATACACAAATGCATGGACCTTGCCATACCAAATAGAACTAAGCCGCTCTCCTCCATAAAAAGGAGGTTAATCTGGTGGTCTCCAGCCATCAGTAAACTCTACAACAGAAGGAGGAAACTGTTGAGGAAAAAATGAAGTCGCAAGACTGGAAAATCTCCCTTATCAGTCTCACCAAAAAGCTGAGATCCCTTATCAAATTCTCTAAAGCCAGCTTTGAAGGCAGAATTGCGACTGACACCAAAAATAACCACAAAGCCTTCTATAGCTATATCAGAAACCTCCAAGGCAATACCCAAATTTACTCAGTTATTGCACAATGACACCTCCTATACTGAGCCAACAGATATAGCCAACATACTGGCTGACAGATTCAGTGCCAACTTTACCCCGCCCCAAGGGCCCTATCACAATACCAGAAGAAAGCCTGGTACCCACCATTTCTGCAGCATAGGTAAAAGCTGCATTGTCCAAAGCCAAGAATACAACGTCCATGTGTCCTACATGAGCTATAAAACGAACTGGCACTACACCTGTGTGCCCTGTTCAATCACAGCCTTACCTCAGGCTATTTCCCTAACGAATGGCGCACTGCTACAGTCATCCCGCTCCATAAAGGGGGAGCAACTACAGACCCTGAGAACTATCGCTCCATTAGCCTGATGAGTCTGGTATGAAAAGCTATGGACCGCATCATCATAGACCTGCTTAACAAAGATATAGGCAATCTCCAAACTCTTGACCCCACACAGTTTGGCTTTATCAAGGGGAGATCTTGCCTTCTGAACCTGGTTGACTTCTTCAAGGCAGTCACCAAGGCTGTGGGTGAGGGTAAGACAGTGCATACAGCCTACTTCGACCTGGTCAAGGCCTTTGATACCATTCCCCACTTGGGTATCATTGATAAACTCACCAAACTAGGTATTAATCCAATCCTTACATCACTAAGTGGGTTACAAATTGGCTCACAGACAGGACCCACAGAGGGAAAGTTGCGGATTCCAAGTAAGGCCGTCAACCAGTCACGAGTGGAGTCCCACGGGGCTCAGTCCTGGACCCTCTCCTGTTTGGCATCTACTTCTCAGATGTCTAGGCCAGCACAAAGGACTCTGGCTGACCAAGTTCGCTGATGACTGCAAGCTAGGAGTCATTATCAACTCCTCAAAAGGGCCTCTCTGAGACCAGTGACTGGTGTCAGAACTATGGCTTGAAGTTTAATGCCAAAATATGCGTCATCATCCCCTTTGGAAAGAAACTCAGTTCCCACAAATTACCACATTGATGGGAGCCCACTGAACACTGAAGGGGCCATAAGAGATCTGGACACCTAGGTCAACAGCCACCTCACCTTCGACCACCACATTGCCACTGTGGTCAGATAGTCCTTCTATGTGGCACATCTTATAACCAAAGGTTTTGCATCCAGTAAGAAAGAGGTCATCATCCCTCTGTACTCATCCCTCATTAGACCAATCATTGAATATAATGCCCTATTTGGCATGTACCTCACCAGACACCTACAACAGCTGGAGATGCCACAAAGTACCTGACAAAAAGGGTCCTAGGTCTTAAACACGTCCTACGTGGTCAGACACAAGAAACTTCCAGCTGTTCTCAGTCTCTTATTGTCTACTTAGAGGTGATCTCTGCTTGACTTATAAAGCCATGTCTGACCCAACCCTACTTGAAATGCTACACCTAAAGAAATCCCAATCCCCCCGCACCACACGCTCCAGAGATCACAGCCTCATTACCACAATTAACAGAACATGCTGGAGGGACAGATTCATCTCCCAAAGACTGCCTATACTCTGGAATAAGCTTCCCATTCATGTGAAGCAGAGCACCTCACTGGTCTTCTTCAAGAGAAATCTTGACAGGTGAATGGGTAACAGAAAGTTCACCCAAGGGATCACTCCAGTTGCCCTACTTGATAGGGGCACTGTGAACTAACATTGGGTGGCACGGTGCCTGGGCAATTTTTGGGGGCTGAGCTTGTAAAGGCTCCAGGGCCATTAGCCTAGTACACACTTATGAACCTATTTACCTAAATATGTAAATAATATGTAATGTATATATCAATAAAAAAACTACTCTTTCTGATAGATTCTGTGGGGTCTTTTACATCCACCTGAGCCATCACCAACTCAAGCAGATGGGACCTCGGTTTAATGTCACATCTGAAGTACAATAAGTTACCTGTTGAAGAAACCTTCCACTAATTTTATTTTTTTTGAGAAAAACGTGTTTTTCTTTCAGAAATATATGGCTTAGTTAAAGAAAGATGTTATTTTTTTTTTATTGTTAGGTTTTGTCTATTTCTGTATTGGTGACAGGACACTGTGTTTGTGGGAGATTGTCAGTGGTTTACTTTTCTCAGAATCACTTGTTCTCAAGTTTACATTTTACCAACTCATCCAAGCTCCACTCTCTGTTTTGAGGGCTCTTTTTCAGCTTATCAGTGGAGCAACTTCCAGTGTCCCTGGTTTTACCTTCTGTTCAAGAATAAAGGGAAGTATTTGGTTGTCATTTCAGCTCCTGTTGCTCCTCAGCCACTGGTGTGTGAGTCTGATGTGGCTGCTTGTTACTCCTCAGACCACTCATCTTTTTCCCCCAAGGTTTGTGTAGTATTCACTGCCACCAAAGACTAGGGGATAGCCATTTCCTCTGTGGCTGTAGGGTACCCTTGGTGAGTAAGGGAGAATGACTCTTGTCTGTCTCAAAAGAAGGGGCTTTTGAAGATCTTCACTTACCCGGGATAGAGAATCTACTTCTGAGAATCATATGCCTGCTGAGAGCCAGTTCTTTTCCATGGAGTTGCCAAGTAAAGGGGAACATGTTGAGAACACCTTCCAGTCTCCTGTTACTATCTGTGTGGACAGGAAAGATTTGCCAAGAAAATCAGTGGTGTTTTTTCTTTGCCTTCTGTTTCTTCAAGTAAGAAATGGAAAAGAATTCCCTGTCTTTCTGATATGGATTTTCAGTGAGAGGAGCAGGCATTACACAAGGTGGGTTACACCTCATGAATTTCTTCACAATCTGAACATTCTGATTCTGAGTTTGAGGAAAGTGTGGTTTTGGATTTCCTTCCTGAATATTTATCCTTTGCAGAAACGTTATTTAAGATAAAAGAGGGTTTCTCATGGGAGCAGAATGAAATTCTTATGGCACAGAAAATGTATTATGATGTGTTATAGTTGGAAACGACAAATTCTGTAGCTATTCTTCATGTGTTGCCTGCAGTAAAGAATGTTTTTTCTCACGGTTTTTAGCTTACACAAAAGCTATCCCCTGACAGGTAATAAAGGATACCATAGACTCATAAGTATTTGTTTTCAAATCCTAATACTGACCCAGCTATGATTTCTCTGTCCAAAACTATTTCTGCTAAATAGTTTACTGCTCTAAATCCATTCCCTCTGACAAGAATGGTAAAGCAATGGATAAGGTGGGGAAGAAAATATGTTCCTCTAGTACTTTGACATTCGGGATTTTCCACTGTAAAGCTCATACGGTAAAGTGTTTTTTTGTTGTTGTTTTGTTTTGTTTTTTTAGAACATGCAGAAGTCTGTTATTAAACTTCCTTCTTCTGAGGTAAAAAAAAGTCTTGGATGCATCTGCTTCAAGTTATTAATTATATTTTAGTGTGCTTATGACGCTATTGATTAATCTTCCTCTAGAGCTGTTAATTCTGGGTGAATACTGAGAAGGCTAGCTTGGCTGCATTCTCACAGTCTTGAAGATGTTAAAACTGAAATGTTAAATTCTCCCTTAGATAAGGGTGTTTTGTTTGGCCTGTCTGCAACTGAAGTATTAAAGAAGTGTGATGAAATGGGAAAGTTAATACAAGGAATGACTCAGATTTTTCAACCTTCCTTTTAAAACAAAATTTAAACATTTCTTCTCCCCTTCAGCTCCCCTTTTTCAGTAATCCATTTAAGCAGCAAGGTGCAAGTAAACAGGATTTTAAAAAGCAATGGAAAGGAGGCTCCAAAAAGATAGGACGCCGCATCTTTATTCTGTCTGCAAACTCGATCTGAGGTAATTTGGAGAGGAGCATTCTGAGTAGGACTTAAGCTCAAGAATTTTTGGTTCTCGTGGGTTATAGTAACGACCGAGTCGGTTCCAGTGTTCGGAACCAAACCCATATCTCAAGGCTAAATGAAGATGGACAACACAAATGGAAAGAAGTTATGGTAAGTACATAACTTCTTTTTGTCTGTGAGCGATAGATAGAGCTACTTTCTGTTTTTCCTTCTCCATTTTGTTTTCTGTTCTAAAAAATCTGCTTGTCCTGGTGTTTTGGTTCTATGTGAGAGATAGACAAATTATCTAGGTTGCACATTTCACATGTTTTTTTCATTGGTTAAATTGTTTCTTGAGTGATAGTTAAGTACACAGTGCATTTCTGGGGCTTTGTCTTTTTCTGAAATTAGTTTAAGCTTGCTATATCTGTATTGTTGTGTCTGTGAGTGATAGAACTGCTTTCTGTTTTAGCTGCTCCATTTTGTTTTTTTTACTTTAAGAAATCTGCTTGGCCTGGTGCTTTTGCTCTCTGAGAGAGATAAACACTTAAATTATCTAAGCTGCACATTTCACATGTTCTTTCATTGGTTATTATTTTTTTTCCTTGAGTGATGCTTAAGTACCCAGTGAAATTCTGGGGCTTTGTCTTTTTGTGAAAAGAGTTCAAGCCTGCATAAACTAAAGCACTGCTAGTGATTCACTGCTGGGTGAGGAAAGTAAACCTTTATCTTTTTGTCTGTGAGTGATAGAGCCATTTTCTGTTTTACCTGCTCCATTTTGTTTTCTGTTTTACAAAATTTGCTTGTTTTTTTTTCTATTTAAGAGATAGACAAATTATCTAGGCTGCATATTTCACATGTTTTCACTGGTTAAATTTTTTCTTGAGTGGTACTTAAATACACAGTGAATTTCTGGTGCATTTTCTTTTTCTGAAAAGGTTTCAAGCCTGCCTAAACTAAAGCACTGCCGGGGATTCACTGCTAGTTTTTCCCATCCACCCTGTTCTTCTTTAACCTGTTTTTTAAACCTGGTAATTTTAAGCTACCCACCCCTATTGTGAATTGAGCTTAATAAGCTCATCCCTTTCTACACTGCTCTTGATATCTTGAATTATTTATTTGCCTTTTCTTGTGCTTATATTGAAAAGTGCATTTTGCTTCTCATCATCTCTTCTACTAATTATTTACTTGTTCTGACTTCATTATCTAACTAGCTGTTGGATAAAGTAGTATATTTTTACACTCCAGCAATCACTTGTTTTTACATCAAGAGGTCAGTGGATTTTCCTTCTAGTACACTTGGAGGTAAGCTGGTCTGTTTAGGTTGGGGAAACACCTGATTTCTGCATGTAGTTTTATTTGCTGGAGGGCTTATTAATCAGCTTATCTTGCATTTAGTGCCTTTAGAAATTCTGAACAGTTTAGTGGCTCTTGACTGACTTATACAAAGCAAAGTACTTTTATTGAATAATCACACTTTTATAATCTGTTTAAAATGCACTGCTTTATCTGTGGGCCAGATTCAGTAACACCTTTACTAATTGTACACTATGTATACACTAAGTGTCCATGATCTGTATTCAAGAACATCCCAACCACATTGTTTGTGCTTTCTAGTCACTCAGAAAGATTATAATAAGTGTTTGTGTAGTCTACACTTTGTGATAACCTTTATGAATCCCCCTCAGTATTTAAAGCTTTAAGAAAATCAGTAGGAAAATAAAATTAGGAGGAAGAAGGTGTGAGTTATGCTGTTCACTCAGAACTGTGTACACTTAGTGTAGGCGTTATTGAATCCCAGGTAGTATCTTTAAGTTCATTTATGGTAGTATTTCAGTCTAGGCACTCCTTTACTGTGCTTTACATTAGGAGGACTGGGATTATTCTAGTGGCAGCAGGTGTTTACTTGGTCTATCTGAGCTGGGAAGCACACAGAAGGGCTGTATGATTTTTTGCACTACTCATATACTGTGACTGTATTTTAGCAGTTTAAAAAAATGTACTGGCTACTGGTGCGTTAAGTGGTTAATTGCACTGTATTATATTGAATCTGTTAGTTGTAGGAATGCTGTAAGTAGTTTGTGTGGTCTTGTTACACTTGGGCTCCAAACCAGCTATTCTACATTAACAAGGTAATTATTTGCATTCTTGTGGCAGAAGTGTGCTGATCTAACCTGTCTTGAGTTGGGGATTGTTGGTGGAAGGCTTAGTGTGTGCTTTCCTGATTGCTAGCTAGCTTAAAACTTGTTTCTCTTTGTTCATATTTAAGCCTCATGTTTGCAATGTGCTGCTGTTCACACAGCAGCAGTTAGCAGTGCAATCTGGCCAAAGCCTAGAAGCTCAGTTTTTCCCCTAAACAGCTGTCAGTGAAAATGTTCCAAGCTTTTCTGCTGCTCTAGGAGCAACTCAGTTGCACACACTGAGCAGTGTTGCCTTATTGATCTACCTTAGCCTACACAAAGTACAGGTCCCTCTTGTAGTCTCAGCACTACCAGCACAGTCCAGTCAAATTAACCCATTCCCTTCCCTAACAAAACATACAGTAAGAGCCTGCTATCATGTCTGGGCAGTTTCCCTTCATCTCTCTGGCCAGCCTGCTAGACATGGATATCCTGAGGCAATGTAACAATTGTCTCATGTATGCTGACAACCACTTACTGCTGAAAGAAACAAATACTTTATGTGAAACATGTAGTTACACTATGAAATTGGAAGCAAGACTTTCACATAAGGACAAATCAAATGCCAAACAGGTTGTCAGCACACACGCACTTCCTACACTAAATAATGACATGACATATAAACTCACATATGTGGAGGTATTCATTAGTAACTTACTAAAAGATCAGAGGCCTCCCAAATGGAAATCACTTACACACATAACAATGAAAAAAACAAACCCAACACATAATAACACACACACCAGTGTCTGAACTAATAAGCTGATAAGTAACACCACTAAACCTAATATATTGGTCATAGGTGACTCCATTGTGTGACACATGGATGTTCCCCTCACCAGGCTGGATAAGGAACTGGTTGTGGCTGGTTGCTTGTCAGGTGCCAGGATCCATCAAGTCACTCAAGCACTCATGTCAGCCAACCATAAGTACCGGTATGACTCCATAAACCATGTGAGGGTGAATGACTTGACAAGTACCTCATTGGACTATATGAAGAGAGACATGACTGAGCTCTCAGATTATGTGTCACAGGTAGGTGTAGACCTAGCCTTTTTTGCTGTTATTCTGCCTTCTCCAAGGATGATGCCACAACACAAACAAAAAATGATTGAATTTAACAATTGGCTTAGCTTCTGGTGTCAGTCCAAGGGGAACCAATATCTGTCAGCCTGGGAAGACATGGTCAACAGTCTATGCTGCTTTGCCAGAGATGGTCTGCACATGTCTCCTCTAAGCTTTCTGATACTGGGAAAGACATTAGCCAACCCTATTGTGCCTTTTTAGGCAGTGTCAAAATAACCAACCTCCCAACATAACAAAATCCTCTCTAGATAAACTCAAGGTACTGCTGCTTAATGCTAGGAGTCTAAACAAGAAACTGCATTCCCTGGAAGCACTTCTCATTTTGGAAGATGCTGATGTCTATGCAGTCACCAACACATGGTTCAAAGGCATGCAAAGCACCTTGGCCTTCCATATGTTCAGACCACAAACTGAGCATGAAAGATCCAAGGGAGGAGGTGTGCCCACCTTCATTAAGGGTAAGTACACCTCGAGACTGGTCAAACAGTATGACTTTCTTGAGCTACTCCATGTCTAATTAGCTAGAGACAAAGCCCTTTACCACATCATAGCTAGCTGCAGGTCCCTCACTGTGAAACAGGAATAGTATACTACATACCTGAGCTCACAGGAGTCACTTGCCTTACAGCCCAACACCTTGCTAATGGGTGATTTTTATTACCCTACCATCGACTGGGAAATGTACATGACCACAAACATGCTGGCAGAGGTTCTTTGACTTTGTCATTGCAAATGCTCTGGAACAGCTATTCAACACTCCCAAAAGACGCTCAAGTGTCCCCAGCATAACACTCACTAACATGAGAGAGCATTGCACCCTCACCCCTGTGTGGTGTCCTCCCTGGTAAGATGGGACCATAAAGCAGTCTTGTCCAATGTAATTATAAGGCCAGATACCACATCAAGCTCAAAAATGCTTAAGAATGTTTCAAATATAAATTACCTCCCACTAAGTGATAGCATAAGAAGTTTCAAAGCCCCTTGAATGCAGATAGCAGGGACTCCTATGCAGAGGTGTACACCAATGCCCTGTATAACCACTTAAGCAGTTGTATAGAATCGGCTTTACATGACTGTATTAAAACCAGGTCTTGCAGAAAAAAACAAACCATCCTGGTGAACAGACTGTGCAACAAGAGAAAGAAACTACTGTCAAAGAACAAGAGGTAACTGGCTTAGCAGAGGAAGAAATCCCAAACAAACAAATGAGAGATCTTGTCAAGTCCTCCAAAGCTAATTACGAAACAAAAATAGCCTCCCTAGTCAAAGATAATCACAAGGCATTCTGTAACTGCTTCCGAAATTTAAAAGGGAATACCCAGCTATGTGCTGAACTGGTTGTGGATGGCACCACCCATACTCAACCAGAGGTAATAGCCAACCTGCTAGCTGACAGATTTGGAGCAACCTTCACCCCCCCCCCCCCATCATCTTTCAAAGATACCTGCCACCATTCTTAAGCCTGTAATCTCAAGAGAGCAGGTCATTTTAGCTGTCTCCAAGGCCAAAAACACAGCATCAGTGGGACCAGATAACATCCCATATTGCCTTTTAAACAACTTAAAACATGACCTAGCAGACCCAGTTAGAACCCTGGTTAACCACAGCTTATGAACTGGCTGTGTTCTGGCTGTATGGAGGACAACAACAGTAGTCCCTCTGCAGAAAGGCAGACCATCAATTGACTTTGGAAATTATAGACCCATAAACTTGACTAGCCTCATCTGCAAGGCCATGGAAAGAATCATTATGGACCTTATTAACAATGACATAGGTCATCTCCAAACTCTGGACTAAACACAGTTTGGATTCATTAAAGGTAGATCATGCTTGTTAAACATGGTTGACTTCTTCAAGAAAGTCACCAAGGCCTTGGATGAGGGAAAGACAGTGCATGCCACCTATCTTGACCTAGCCAAGGCATTTGACATAATTTCCCACTCAGGTATTATTGAGAGACGCTCTCATTTGGGAATTAACTCCTACATTACCAGGTGGGTAGCCAAATGGCTCACCGACAGGACACATACTGTCAAAATGGGTGACTTCACCTCTAGCTAAAGTCCAGTCAGTCACCAGTGGCATACCACAGAGGTCTGTGCTGGGCTCCTTACTGTTCAGAATTTATTTCTGACATCCAGGCAAACTTGGATGGCCTATGGCTGACCAAGTTTGTTGATGATTGCAAATTGGGAGCAATCACTGAGTCTCCCAATGATGTTAATATACTGCAGACAAGGTTAACACAGGCAAATGATTGGTGCCAAAGCCACATATTAAAGCTAAATGCAAAATAATGCATTATTATTTCCTTCGGGAAAGCTGACATCCCTGCTAATTATATTATAGACAGTACTCACCTAAGTGTAGACCCAGTGGTGTGTGATCTGGGTACTCAGGTTGATAGCAATCTGAACTTTGACCACCATGTATCCATAGTAGTAATGAAGTCCTTCTATGTGGCACATCTTATAAGTAAGGGCATCACATCTAGATCTAAGGATGCTATAAAGCCATTGTACTTGGCCTTCATCAGACCAATAATTGAGTGCAATGCTTCCTTTTCCATGTACCTCACCAGACACCATGTAACAATTGGAGAGACCACAGAGGCTTCTCACTAAGAAATTACAGGGTACACAAAACAAGCTGAAAGACTGAAAGCTCTGCCACTGTATTCTGTCTCTTACAGGTTGCTAAGGTGTGACCTGTGCCTGGCTTACAAAACAGTCTCTGACCTGGCCCTGATGGAAATGCTACACATTCGTAAATCAAACGGCATGAGGGTCACTCACTCCAGAGATCTTAGCTTAGCCTCTGACATGAACAGGTCATGCTGGAAAGATAGATACATCTCCCAGAGATTGCCACTTTTCTGGAACAAATACTAGATCACTGGATGAGTGACTGCAAACTCACTCCTAGGGTGGCATCCATATCCCTGTTGTACAGAGGAAGTTGGTATTAACTACCATAGATCCTTACCTCTGTAAACTTCACTCACCTAACCACCAACAACCCTTACCTCTGTAAACTTCACTCTCCAAACCACAGGGCTGTTTTGTGTCTTAATGCTTAGTCAAACACTCTACTTGTGCTGTGCTGATGAGGTCATAACAAGGCCGAAATATGCATATCCACATCTAGTGGGGTTTGGCTTTATTGGCCTGAAATTGTCCATTAAAACGACGAAATAAGTCATGGGCATTCAGAATTGCCTATTAGCTGAAACACCTGATGTTCATAAGGATTATTTGCATATATCCCATGTGCCTCTGATCCAAGAAGTTTGGGAGATCACTCAGTGGAAGTTCTAGCTTTGCTGGAGTTTTCATTTTGTTTTTACTGATTGGTTTTTCAGTGACTTTCTCACTCATTGTTTTACATCATCAGAGAGCGAAAAGTGAGATGGTAAAAACTGTTCCATAGCGCAGAGGTCATAGTCATGACCATAGTACAGGTGAGTGGATTTAAGTAATGGCTTTCTGGCATCTGAGAAACCATCTAAAAGAGTTGGGACTGAGTATCTAATAGCCACCTCACTTGTTGCTGGTGTGAGGTAGGGAATTCTGATGGAGTTTCTTCTGGTGGATACCAGAAGGCTAACCCCAGGTGCAAAAGTAAAGACTGCATGTTTTAAGATAGCACTAAAAGTAGGGAGTGGTACCAATATTTTCATGCTGAGCATACAACAAAAGCCTGCAAAGTACAAAAATGAAGAATACACAAAAGTTGAGGTTGATGGCTATTTGGCACTTTGTACTTAACTGTCACTTCCCATAATTCATGCAGTGTGTGTGCTAAAAGATTAATCTCTTCTGGAAAATAGGGCTTCCCGAGTAGGATAATGTGAGGTGCTAAGATGAGAATAAGTGGGTTATTTGGGAGTCACTTGGACATCAGGAAGATAGCTGGGTTAAGTAGGATGAGACAGAAATAAACCTGAGACCATGAAGCTACAGAGGGGAAAGAATTTTAGCCAGAAAAAGCTGACCATCAGTTGTGCGGAATCCCTTAACTGTACACTAAATATTTCATTATGCAGAAGTACATTGTAATAGTTATGTTTGTTGGGGTCTGCTTTAAATTATCAACTACTTACTTTATCGAATCCCGTTTCAGCGAACCTCACTTCATCGACTCTCATTATGTCAAACTCCCAAAGCTACAAAAAGGAAACCCCAAGAAATGAAACACTTGGCCACTATGGTGAACTTTGCCCATACTGTATTGTAGTGCGTTCTCAGAGTTGGTATATTTAGTTGGGGGGTGTGGGGGATGAAGGCCCCCACTTGGAGGGCTTTTGGTTTTTCTGTTTGTTGTTTTGACTTGTAGTCGAGTGGTTCCTTTCCCGAGGTTTCCTTTTCATAGTTCCTGGAGTTCGATATAATGAGAGCCGATGAAGTGAGGTTCGCTGAAATGGGATACGATAAAGTAGGTATTCGATAATTTGAAGTAAATCCATTTGTTGCCCTACTTGAATTTTGAATATACCTTCAAATGACAGCAGTATCCACACAAGTGCATTTACTAAGTCTACAAGGTAATGGTAGTTTTCTCTGTGCCTGAAGAGTAAGACAGCTGGTGTATGTGCTTCCCCTTGGCCTGCTTGGATTTGTGTATTAACAATTTCTGAATCAGAGGTTGTATATCATAGCACCTTTATTATTCCTTTCTTCTTCTGTTAGCATGTTTAAATGGTGGAATTTTCCTTCATAGCTTGTATTGCATACCTTTTAATGCACTTCTTTACCCTCTTCTGTATCTACTCAGCTAAGCTAGCCTTATTTTATAGCTGTCAAAACTGCACATATTCATATGAAACCTCATCAGTGCTCTCAACAAGGGAAGTAAGATGCTATCCCTTGAGTTGAGATATCTCAGAATAGATACCACCACACCTCTCAACTTCTTTGTTGAAGAACATTTTTTAAAAGTAAAAAAATAATGAAAGTACAAAGGGTCAAACTCAGGGACAGATTTTAAGTGCTGCTTTTGTGAACTTAGAAAGTTTATAGAATAACAGGTTTTGTCTTAACATGCATTTTCTGGAAGATTTTAAGTCTGGAAGTCAAATGTATGTCATTATTTGATGGATACACTCCTCAATGATTTGCCAGAAAACCATACATTTATGAGGAACCGACTACAAGGATACAAAACACAAAGTGGGCATTTTGCAAAATTCTGGACATTTGAGTGATATGCACATCATATTGTTTGCTTAACCAGTGCTTTATGACCTCGACTACTATGATTAACCAACAGTTTGTGATTCAAGCCCCAAATCCTTTGTTCATTATAAATCACTGCTGCAGTAGTCTTCCAATAGCTTTCACTGTCCCACAAATATCTATGCTGCTGTGTCTCAAGATCCTGTGTGGCTATTTTTATTTGTAGTCCAGCTGCTAACAAAAAGTTGGTGAATGTGAATCCTCCTTCTCCTTCAGACAAGAGTGGAAAAGCTTTGGGCAGGTTAGGGATTAGTATTTAATCCTCCACAACTTTAGCCTTCAGAATTCCTAATTATCAGGCTCTGAAGAACATGTTGGCTTGTTATGATAATCTATGGAATATTTCTGCCACTGTTTTATCTTCAGAAAGTAGGCACCCTTTCTGAATTCTGTACTTGTTTCACTTCCAGAGGTAACTAAACATTCTGTTAAGAGTGTATATGATTGTGCTGACTCTGTCCAGGGCAGCAGATACTGATACTGTGATGAGGTGTTTTGCTTCCGTACATAATCAGATGTTTTCTGAATATGTTAAATCTAAAGTGTTAAAGTCTCCACTGGATAATGAGGTGGTGTTTGGTCCTTCCATTACCTAGGTACTCCAACAATTTGAGGAAATAAGGATATTAATTCTGGGTGTCATTAAGACTTTTCAGCCTTCATTCTCAAAGTCTACAAAAAAATGTCTGGTTCTTTGTTCAGAAAACAAAATAAGCCACCTCTGCAGTCTGTTGACAATCAGGAGGGAACTTTCCAGTAAAGGGGACAGTCCAGTTCTTCAGAATGACTATTATAGCATCCCCCCTTCCTCCCTGCCACTTCATTAGTCTGTCCAAGAGTCTAGTTCTTCACTTTCCACTGTGACATCACATTGTCTTAGATAAGTGGGTTACAAATGACAGTGGTACAGCCTGCTTTCTTTTCAGAGGAATCCCTCTTCATCCTCCAAATCAGACTTCCCTGTTTCCTGTAGTCACCAGTACCCCTAGATTAGTGGGGAAAAGATTTTTATTCAAGACTTTTTCTGGTGCCGAAGAAGGAACTTGATTTTTTCAACTTATTTGTGAAAGTATAAAAATTTCAAAATACTGACATTGTTAGGATTCTAACCTGTCATTCCTCAAGGGAATTTTCCAGTAACACTGGACTTGTAAACGCTTGTCATTATGTTATCCTTACCACAGAGTTAAAAAATGTTCCAAGATTTTGTGTGCCTGTGTTACTATATCATCTCTCTTATAGGTTCATAGGTGTGTGCTAGGCTAATGGCCCTGGAGCATTTACAAGCCTAGCCCATAGGATTACCCTGGCTTCGTGCCACCCAACCTTAGTTTCCAGTGCCTCTGTCGAGTAGAGCCACTGGAGTGATCCCCGGGGTGAATTTTCTATTTCCTATCCACTCATCAAGATTTCTCTTGAAGAGGGCCAGTGATGTGCTCTGTTTGACATGTATGGGAAGTATATTCCATAGCACGGGCAGTCTGTAGGTTATGAACCTGTCCCTCCAGCACATTCTGTTGATAGTGGTAATGAGGCTGAGGTCTCTGGAGCATTTGGTGCAGAGGGATTGGGATTTCTTTAGATGTAGCATTTCTAACAGAGCTGGGCCAGACGTGGCTTTGTAAGTCAAGCAGAGATCACCTCTAAGTAGGCGATATGAGACCGAGAATAGTTAGAGCTTTTTGTGTCTGTTCATATAAGACAAGTGTTTAAGGCCTAGGATCCTCTCTCTCAGATACTTTTGTGGCATCTCCAGTTGTTGCAAGTGTCTAGTGAGGTACATGCCAAATGGGGAATTGTACTCGATGATTGGCCTAATGAGGGAAGAGTAGAGGGAGACAATGACCTCTTTTTTCCTGGATGCAAAACCCTTAGTAATGAGATGTGCCACACAGAAGGACTTTCTGACCACAGTGTCAGTGTGGTGGTCAAAAGAGAGGTTGCTATCAACCTGTGTTCCCAGATCTCTTATAAAGCCTTCTGTGTTCAGTGGACTACCATTGATGTGGCAATTCATGGGAACTGGGTTTTTCCCAAAGGGGATGACGACACATTTTTTTGCATTGAGCTTAAGGTCACGATTCTGACACCAGTTGTTGGTCTCAGTGAGGCCTTTCTGTAGGATGTCAACATCACTCAACTTGCAATCGTCTGCGAACTTTGTCAGGCAGTGTCCCTCCGTGTTGGCCTGGACTTCTGAGAAGTAGGTATCAAACAGGGAGGACCCAGGAATGATCCCTCTGGGACTCCACTCGGAACTGGTCGGCAGTCTGATTTGGAGTCAGCTACTTTCACACTGTGGGTTCTATCTGTGAGCCAGTTTGCAACCCACCTAGTGATATAGGGGTTGATGCCTAGCTTAGTGAGTTTTTCTATGATTCCTGAGTGGGGAATGGTATCAAAGGACTTGGCCATATCAAGGTAGGCAGTATGAACCACCTTGCCTTCATCCACAGCTCTGGTGACTGACTCAAAGAAGTCGACCAAGTTAAGCAGGCATGATCTACCCTTCACAAAACCAAACTGTGTGGGATCCAGAGTTTGGAGATTCCCTATATCCTTGTTTATTAGGTCCATGATGATGTGTTCCATAGCTTTGCATATCAGACTTGTCAAGCTAATGGGGCGATAGTTCACAAGGTTTGTAGTCGCTTCTCCTTTGTGGAGAGGGATGATTATAGCAGTGCGCCATTCGGAAGGGACAAAACCTGAGGTGAGGCTGTGATTGAACAGGGCACTCAGGTGAGGTGCCAGTTCACTCTGTAGTTCATGTAAAACACAGCCAGGGATATTGTCAGATCCCATAGAAGCTGTATTCTTGGCTTTGGACAGTGTTGTTTTAACCTGTGCAGCAGTAATACTGGGTGCCTGGCAATCCACTGGTATTGTGAGTGGTCCTTTGGGAGGGGAGAGGGGTAAAGTTGGCACTGAATCTGTCGGCCAGTATATTGGCAGTATCTGTTGTCTCGGTATAGGAGGTACCATTGTGCAGTAGCTCAGAGCAAATCTGGGTATTGCCGTGGAGATGCTTTGCATAACTATAGAAGGCCTTGTGGTTGTCTTTACTATCTGCTGCAATTCTGTTTTCATAGCTAGCTTTAGAGGATTTGATGAGGGTTCTCAACTTTTTGTTGAGGCTGACAAGGGAGTTTTTCCAGTCTTGGGACTTCACCTTATTCCACATCAGTTTCCTCCTTCTGTTGTAGAGTTTGTTTATGGCAGGGGACCACCAGTTTGGCTTCCTTTTTTTGGAGGGGAAGAGGGGGAGGGGGTCTTCCATGAACTGATCCAGTTGTAGGGAGCACTTCAATTACATCTGTAATATATATATATATTCAGTGCTTCAAATACAGTTGGTTTAGACTTCAATTTCCATTTTCTAGTAATTGCTATTTTGGCAGCCGTCAGAATTAAACTTAGCAAGGGCTTACTGTATCTAGGAAATTCAGGTTCTGTATCCCAGCTCAAAAAAAAAAAAGAAAAAAAAAATGTCTTTGTTAAATCCATTTGCTCACTCAATGTTTCTGACAGAGTACTCTTTAGGGAATTTTTGAAGTATGCTAACTCATAACAGTCCCAAAACATATGTTCCCAGTTGCCTGTTTCTTCCCCATCACACGTCCAATATTTGTCATCTACCTGACAAAAAATTCTTTGAAGTCTGCTTGCAGTATAAAAATACCTATGCAAACACTTCCAAGGAAAAATTCTAAATCTTCTAGACTTTGTTGCATACTTGGAGCCATACATATATTGTGCCATTGTTTCCTTGTGAATTGCTTATCCAGTCTCTCTTCCCAATCTTTTCTAACCTCCTCTGATTAATTCCTGTAGTTATTGTGCAATACTTTAGATGCCCTACTAATTATTTATTTTATTTTATTTTATTTATTTATTTATTGACCGGGACATTTTAACTGGATACATGTTCATTTTCAGCAGAGGCCCGGGGAGAAAAGCTCCAAACTTCATACTACATACATGTATGATGATTCAGAAGAGCTCTCCAAAGATCAGTGTGGTAACTCCCGTCTGGGTCAGGCAGCAGTGGTCCTACATTCTTACGTAGTTGGCCAAAGACAATTGGCATAAGCTTCCTTACAGATTGCATTTGCTCACAAGACGGGAAGATTGATACACCCCAGTCTGAAACAACTACATCTGAAGATGATTCATTTTTTGGACTTTTAACACCTTTATTAAATTGTCACTTAAGACATAGTCAAACATACATTTATATAAAAGAAAACAAACCATATTAACATGTTAACCATATTAACCACATTGGCATGTTCCTAGTTACAAAGTGTGTACAGCCAATATGTTTTTTGTATAACTGTCATCAATCCAACATTACATAAATTGCTCAGTTCCTGTCCTCCCTTGAATCTCAATCTTTCTCTAAAACATTATTCTGCATGTATTGTTCTCACAGTTTCCATTTTTTCTATGTAATTTGCTCCTAAAGATCCCACTTCCAATTATTGTATCTCTGTTACAATATTCAGTGCTTCAAATACAGTTGGTTTAGACTTCAGTTTCCATTTTCTAGTAATTGCTATTTTGGCAGCCGCCAGAATTAAACTTAGCAAGGGCTTACTGTATCTAGGAAATTCAGGTTCTGTATCCCAGCTCAAAAAAAAAAAAAAGAAAAAATAATGTCTTTGTTAAATCCATTTGCTCACTCAATGTTTCTGACAGAGTACTCTTTAGGGAATTTTTGAAGTATGCTAACTCATAACAGTCCCAAAACATATGTTCCCAGTTGCCTGTTTCTTCCCCATCACACGTCCAATATTTGTCATCCACCTGACAAAAAATTCTTTGAAGTCTGCTTGCAGTATAAAAATACCTATGCAAACACTTCCAAGGAAAAATTCTAAATCTTCTAGACTTTGTTGCATACTTGGAGCCATACATATATTGTGCCATTGTTTCCTTGTGAATTGCTTATCCAGTCTCTCTTCCCAATCTTTTCTAACCTCCTCTGATTAATTCCTGTAGTTATTGTGCAATACTTTAGATGCCCTACTAATTATTTATTTTATTTTATTTATTTATTTATTGACTGGAACACTCCAACTGGATACATGTTCATTTTCAGGGGAGGCCCGGAGAGAAAAAGCTCCAAACTTCATACTACATACATACTACAAAATACTATTTTGTATATACGTATAAATCAGGTTTTACAATTTCCAAACAGAATTACATTCATTAAAAAGATCAGAACACAACTTGGTCACACAACTTAATGCAAAGTAATTATGTTATTAACCAAATAACTAGGATACAGTCACTGAGAGCCAGGAAGTCCTCATTAGGCACACAGTTGAGGGAGTAAAAGTTAATCGGGGGTAAAGCAAGGACATATCCACCTTGTTTTAAAGTATAGTATAAGATTTTTCTTGAATTGAGATAAAGAGGGTTCTGATGTTGGGTAGCAGGGTGTGAGTTTCATGTTTTGCCTACAGAGTTGGCAAACAGGGCATCCCCAACTGCGTTGTTAGTTTTGAGTATGTGAACTAACATTTTGTTAGAGGATCAGAGTGTCTTGAGGTACTGGTAAGGGGTGATAAGGCTTTTAAGAACAAACGTGTATTCGAACTGGTGGAGAATCTTATGGGCAATTACTATTTGGTTTACCTTTAGTAGATTAGGTAGTTCAAGCCACCTAGAAGATTAAGGTTAATACAGTGGTGGGTTCTATACGCTGTACCAATGGCAAATCTAGCAATGTGATTATAGCATCTAGTGAATTTGTTCAAGTCAGTTTTACTCAAGTTTGTGTGTAAGGGGAGGCATAGAGGAGAGTAGAGAGTAGGTGTGTGCAGACAGTAACAGTCCTAGCTAGGGGAGTTAGGAAGGGCTTAATCTTGTATAGAGAGCCAAGTTTTTTATTAATTGTTTTAATTGTATGGTTAATATGCAAGTCAAACTTTAAGGTTATTGTCAACTGTTACATCTAGGAGCTTGGTTAAGGGATCTGGTGAAGTAATGGTGCCGTTATTAGATTTTATGGTGAAGGTCGGTACGGTGGACCTTTGAGATGGAGAGAAAAGCAGCAGCTTAGTTTTGTTGGGATTTAATATGAGACGGTGATTAAGAAGCCAATTTTCAACTGTGTTAAAAGTTTTTTTGGGATAAAAACTGCAGTTCTGTTGGGGATATGGCCGAGCATATTAGAGTCAAGTTGTCCACGTTTTGAATGCAGATAGCCTCTGGGATGACTTTGTGCAGGTCATTTATAAATATAGAAAATAGGATGGGTCCTACGATGGAGCCCTGGGGGACTCCTAGGGTGATGGTTAGCAGGGTGGATAAGTTGTCCTTCCATAGGACTGTCTTTTGTCTACCACTCAGGTAAGATTGGAACCATTGGATAGTCTGGGTGTCTAGGGAAATGGTTTTCAGTGTTTGTATAAGTATTTGGTGGTTTATCATGTTGAAGGCCTTGGAAAGGTCTAAGAAGATGGCTGAGGAAAGTTTATTAATGTTTTGGTTTAAATTTATAAAGTTAGTGAAGGAGAAAAGGGCAGTGGTGGTACTATGGTATGGTCTAAACCCATGTTGGGAGTATGTCAGGAGATTGTTCATGAGAAGATAGTTCAAGAGTTGTCTGTGTATGCATTTCTCCATAATTTTGGCAAGTGGAGACAGGATAGCTATGGGTCTATAATTAGAGAGCTCAGAGGAACTGTCTCCCTTATGGAGTGGGATAACATGGGCTATCTTTGAGATGGAAGGGATCGAAGCTTCAGATATAGTTCTGTTGATCAGGATGGATATTGGGTAAGCTACAGCAGTGTCTGCTTTTTGTAAATACTCTGCTGGGCGGAGGTCAGCCAATATAGTAGTTGGTTTTAATTTTTTAATTAGTTTTCGGATAAATTATGTTGAGACTGGTTGAAAGTTAAAAGTAATGTGGGCACTGGGTGTAGTAACAATTGGATTTGGGCAGCTGGGGGATAATTGACTAGCTAGATGCTGGACAGTTTCTGTAAAGAAGCTATTGAAGGTATTGCCAACCTCAACTGGAGGTTTTTTGATAGAAGTTGAGAGGTAGGGATAGTAGATTTACCTAGGTGGAGAAGTTTATTTATACCTGACCAATGTTTTGGGGGTTTATTTTGATGTTTCTGTTGTAGGTGGCAATACATTTTTTTTTGTCAGTCATTATTCTTTTTTAACAGCAGATTCTGTTATAAATTAAACTAAAAACTCTAGCAGAGGAGGTCGTTAACTTAGGATCCTCCTGTCCTTCTCTTTGTCTGTACTCTTTTATCAATCCCTGATAGGGAAAGCAGTCTCTAGCCTGCAGTCCAAATGTCTTCTTGGCCTCTTCCCATTCTATTACCTTTCCCTCTCTAGGTATATGAGCCCAATACTGTGGTTTCTTTGCCAGTTTTCTCAGGTAAATTCCATCTCCCTTTGCCTATTCCCTGTACCTCTAATTGCAGTCATCTGTATCGGTAAAAACTCCCTTCACGATTCTTGCGTTGGCTTAGTTTTTAGAGTACTTTCTGCTGCTTTATGACTATAATATATATTTTTTTAATTTCTCCATATCTTTTGGATTTCTAATACCATGACGGGAATGGACCCCATTTCTAAGTCAAAGTACGATTAAAGTTCATGGAATTAATATTGTTTCAGTCCTTGATGTTAACCAGAAATGCTTTTCACAGCACCCGCAATGTGCCCAGTAATGACTCCTTCTGCAATTCATATGTTGTTACATGCATTGGGAACATGTCTAAGTATGACTATAGATTTTTTTTCATAAGACCTGTTGCCACTACTACTAGTGGAACTGTCAGGGTATCCTTCATCCACGTTGCTCTCATTTCCACCTACAAATCCTCGTATTTTATAACTTTGTGTCTCTCTCTATGCAAGACACTGTAGTCACTGGGTGTAGCAAATTTAATGATCAATGCTACTTTTGTCTTCTTTTCATGGACCACTATATCTGGTTTTCTCGCATTTGTCTTTTGAACTGTTGGTAATGGGTGATCCCATGTGATGTAGACCATCATTTTCTGTGATGCTTTGTGACTCATGTTTCCAGTGTTTTTCAGCTACTTCAGTATTATAATGCTTGCACAATCCCCAGTGCAACAGTCTTGCCACATTATTATGCCTTTCAGTATACAGTCCTTCTGCCATTAGTATGTCACAACCAACAGCAAGGTGTGTAACTGTTACCAATTCTGTTTTACAGAACCTACATTTGACTATTTCTCCCACATGTTCAATGGACTTTGTAAACCAAAGTGTATGTAGCCCACTACTTTGGGCTGCCAATATTAACCTTTCATCTTTTGGTTTAATTTTGCTTCTCCTTAACCATGCCTCTGTTCGATCCTGATCAACATGAGGTTCTTCCAGGATTTTCTATACTTGCAACTATATTTATGGGTTTTCCACATTTCTTTCCTTCTCATCTAATCCTTCACCTTATATTCTTTCTTCTGTTTTTTGGCACATTCAGTTGCTACCTGTTTTTTATCTACTTCTGGTTTGATTTCAATTCCCATTTGATGCCAGTATGCTTCTGATAAACTAAGAAGGGAAGTCATCTTAGATATATTATCCTCATCTTTCAAAACTTTCACTATGTTTGGGTCTTGTGATATCAGCAGATATGTATGCAGTTCCATGATTGCAGATCTATACATGTAATCAGTTTCAAGGAGGCTCATACCTCCTTCATAATGGGGAATATATAATCTTGGTATGCACTGAATTTTATAAGTCATTTGATGAGCATGATGCATCCTTCTTGTTTTCCTGTCTAATCTGTCCAACGCATTTTGGGGCCAGTCAATAACTGTCAGTTAGGACAGGAAGAGTAAATTGGTTTATAGCTTGAATTTTGTTCCTAGATGTCAACGCTGTTTTCAGGATTGTCTTCTAAAATATTCTACTAAGTTTTATTCATATTTGTTTATGTTTTATTGTTGATCCTTCATTATTTCCTAAATATTTATACATTCCCTCTTACTGAAACTCTTTTATATCACATTCTTGTCCCAAACGGATGTTTTATTGCTGCAGTTTTCCTGCCTTAAAGTTTGGTTTTGTACATTTATCAAGACCAAGTGACATTATTATATCATCTGAAAAAGTTCTGACAACTTGCAGTTGTGCTTTCAGCTGCTTATCTGATGTATTATACAGTTTTAAATCATTGACAAAGAGAAGATGAGAAGTCTTTATACATTGTTGCTTTCTGGGAGCCAAATTATAGCCATGACCTAATCTGTTAAGCAGACAGTTTAATGGGTTAAGGACAAGACAAAAGAGCAATGGTGACAGAGAGTCAAACGAGAATATTCCCCTTTGGATTTTATCCCTGGAATAATAATTTGTCCTTTATCATGGCTTAACTGCAAAATGGATTACCACTGTTTCATGGTCACTGTGGTGTAGTTTATCAGTGTAGGGTGTATCATATACATTTTTAAGCACTCTTTTATCCACGTATGTGGGATACTATCAAATGCTATTTTGTAGTCAATCTGTGCCACACTTAGATTCTTCCCCTTTTTACAGTTCTCCACTATGACTTTAACAACGAATGGTCCTTTGATCCATATGACTTTCTCTTATTGCCTTTTTGTTCTAATGCCATAATTGAGTTTTCTTCAAAATGACTATAAACTCTGTTGGCATCAATTCCAGTGTATAGTTTATACATCGTCAGAAGGCCAGTTATTGGTCTATAATTTTTAGGGTAGCTTGCAGGTTTACTCTTACGTAGGAGCATTGTTTTTCCTGTTGTTAGCCAGGTTGGTGTCTGATCGAGGTGTGCATATAAATAGTTCTTACTCATGGCTAAATCTTCATACAAAGATGTTAAGACTTAGGTACTATCTGGGTCTTGGATTTTCCAATTAAAGGCTTTTCTTAACTTTGTTTCAATCTCTGGCTGTTACTTCATCCCATTTCATATCCTGTACCTTTGAACTTCGTATTCTTTCTTTTACTTCTTCTATCCATTTAGCATCTTTGTTATGTTCCACAGGATCTTCTTAAATGCCTCTCCAAAATGTTTCTATTTCTTCTTTTTTTGGTGGTCCGTTAATTCCTTTTACCTGGTTTCCCAGTTTTCTATGAAACTTTTTTGGGTCATCAATAAATTATTTTGTACTTTTCCTTTATTTTTATTTGTTTATCCTCTACGTTTTCTGCCTGTGCTGATATTTTTAGCTTATTATTTGCGATAGTGCATGATAAATCCTGATCCATTATATTACTGCACATTACTTTTATCAAGTCTATCTTTCTGAATACTTTTATTGATCTGTTCCCTCTTCTATACAGTTCTAACAGTGACACTTCTTGTCTTAATTGCTTTATAGTTTTCTCTGTTCTATACTTCCATGATGGTATTCAGATGTTCTTCGTGTTTCACTGTTGCAGTCATTACATTTGGGGTTATCTGTTTGCAGTAGCCCTCAGTCGGCCCGATTAACAAAGTCTTGGGTCCTGCGCCAGTTGCTGTCCCTTCTTCCATGATGTCAGATTGTCAGGGGTATAAAACATGCAGCTGATGTCATTACATCAGTCTTTCTTGCCGTGCGGTGCCCAAAGCAGAAGCAGTTCGCAAGTGCCGGTCGGCCGACTCCTGAAATTTTCGTTTTCGAATTTCAGAACCGAAGTCTTCAACTAAAGCTAAGTACCCCATTGGGGAAACTTTTTCTTGCTCCTTACTGATGTCAGTAAAAGTTAATAATTGCATGTCTTGTGGAAAGCAAATACTTCACAAAGATTTTCATTCGTACTGTATTCCTTGTTTAGGCCCTGACCACGACATACCTTGCTGTTGGTTTTGTTCCTTATTTAATCAACACACTATCCGTTGTCAGTATATCTTCGCCTCTAAATATTTCGGTTCTCAGTTCAATTATCCAGAAATGTCGTCGGTAAGCCATCCGACTACTGGTATTCCGAAAAAACACAAAGATAAAGACAGAGACAGGCCGCCTACGTCCAAAGCTGCTGATGACGCTTCTCCTAACCCAGTCGCCAGTTCGCTGATACTCAGTGAGGTGCTGTCGCAGCTCCTGATACCCACTACTTCTGATTCTCAGGCCTCTACTGAGACCCATTCGGAGTCCAGTATGCCGCGAGATGCTTCAACTGTGGAACCTGCGGATGTCTCTACTTTGGATGAGTCCGGAGCTGCTGCGCAGGCACCGGCTTCTGAGGGTGTATTCAGGCCTATGGACTTGCACATTAAACCAACCCCTCCTTCTTCTTTAAGGCCTAAACCTTGAACCATGCCTAGAAAACCAACGCCCAGGCCGCATGCTCAGGCCTCTATGCCTAAAAAACAAATGATAAGAATGGCTGAAGATCTTATAACTTTAATCAGGGGAAGCCAACCACCCTCTTCTAAGAGACCTAGGACTGAATTTGTTTATGAATCTTCTGACCAGGATTCTGATTTTTCTGATTCTTCTGATGATCTGGATTTACCCTTATTTACTTATGATGATTCTGATGCAGAGGACTCTATTCCCTCTGTTTCCCCTCCAGAGGATTTTTCTTTGGGTGAAACCTTGCATACTCTAAGGGAGCATTTCCACTGGGAAAGCCAGGGTTTTTCTAATTCGAAAAAGAGGCTTAGGGATTTCTTACTCCTGCCTCAGCATAGGCCTTTAGCTATACCTCCTGTACTAGACATTGTTGATAATGCCATTTCGGAGTCTAGTTTGGCCCCTGATTCTTTGCCTCCTGATCCCAGAAAACCTGACAGATAATACAGGGTTCCTGATTCTCACAAGTTCCTTTTTAAAAATCCTATTGCGGATCCAGAGACTATTTCACAGGAACCCAAGGGCATTAAGGCTTCTACTGCCAAAAATCCTACCCCTTTTGATAGAGACTCCAGGGCGCTAGATAGATGGGGTAAGAAGGTTTACACTTCTGCAACCTTGGCCATTAGGGCCTTAAACTGCCAGTTTCATATGTTAAAGTATGAGTAACATATTATTGGATTGCTTAAACAGAAAATGATGTTGATTCCTAACTGTGCTGAAAATAAAGAATTATAGGATTTAATGCATTCTGCTGAACAGGTTGGAAAATCTATTTTGCATTGTGAGTTTGTTTCATTAGAGGCCTCTTGCAGGGCTGCTGTCACTGAGTCTGTACTCAGAAGGCATGTTTGGCTTAAGGAGCAATCTTTGCCTGATCATGTTAAAGCTAAACTGTTGGATGCTCCCTTAAATCAGGACTGCCTGTTTGGCAACAAAGCTGAGGAAGTTCTTAATAAGATGGAAGATAAAGCTAAATTTATGCAAACTGTTAAAGATGTCTTACAAGTTCTGCCTCCAAGATTTAGTAGGCATTGGCACTCTAATAATTGGTCCTTTCCGGCCCCTTCTAGGCCTTCTCAGTCCAAACCCAGACACAGCAGAAACCCCAGGCTTCAGTCCCAGGGTACGCACAACACTAAGCAGTGGGGGGCTTCTGCTTCCAAATCTGGGAGTAGTAAGACTCCCCACTATGGAAAACTGTCTCAATGACTTGATTATAAAACTTCCAAGCACTTCTCAACTGAATGCTTCCTTAGGGAAGATTGCCAAATTCTGGTAATAACGGCCACACAGGTAAAAAACGCACTCTCCAAAGCTAAGAATACAGCATCCATGGGACCAGATGACATCCCGGGCTGTGTACTACATGAACTACAATATGAACTGGCACCTCACCTAAGTGTCATGTTTAATCATAGCCTCACCTCAGGTTCTGTGCCCACTGAGTGGCATAGAGCTACAGTTATCCCACTCCACAAGGGGGGATCCTCCTTGGATCCCAGAAACTACTGTCCCATCAGTCTGACGAGCCTTATCTGCAAGGCCATGGAGCATATTATCATGGAACTTATAAAAAAGACATTGGCAAACTTCAAACACTGGACCCCACCCAGTTTGGGTTCGTGAAGGGCCGATCTTGTCTCCTGAACCTGATTGACTTCTTCAAATCAGTCTCCAGAGCCATGGACAAGGGTAAGGTGGTCTGCACAGCCTATCTAGACCTCGCCAAGGCTTTTGACACCATCCCACACTCTGGAATCACAGATAAACTTACTAAGCTGGGCATTAATCCCTATGTCACCCAATGGGTTGTCAACTGGCTTACTGACAGAACGCACACTGTAAAAGTAGCCGACTCCAGATCCAACTCCAGACAAGTGACAAGTGGAGTACCTCAGGGTTCAGTCCTGGGACCGCTCTTGTTTGGCATCTACTTCTCTGAAGTACAGGCCAACACTAAGGGACTCTGGCTAACAAAGTTCGCAGATGACTGCAAACTGGGAGCCATTATTGAATCCCCAAATGATGTGGATACTCTATAAAAGGGCCTTACAGAAACAGATGCTTGGTGCTAGAGCCATGGGATTAAGCTCAGTGCCAAGAAATGTATAGTTATCCCCTTTGGGGAAAAAACATGTATCTGTGAATTACCACATAGGTGGCAGAACACTAAACACCGAAAGTATGATAAGAGACTTAGGGACACAGGTGGACAGTGGTCTCACCTTCGATAACCACATCACCACAACAGTCAGGAAATCCTTCTATGTGGTACACCTCATCACTAAGGGCTTTTCATCCAGAAAAAAGGAGGTCATTGTCCCACTGTACTCATCCCTCATTAAACCCATTATAGAATACAATGCCCCATTTGGTATGTACCTCTCAAGACATCTGCAACAACTGGAAAGGCCGCAGAAATACCTCACTAAAAGAATCACAGGCCTAAAGCAGATGCCCTACGCTGACCGCCTTAAAAAACTCCAGCTATACCCTGTCGCATATCGTCTACTCAGAGGCAATCTCTGCTTAACATACAAGGCCATGTCAAACCCAGAGCTGTTGGACATGCTACACTTAAAGAAATCTCAATCCCTCAGAGCCACACGCTCCAGGAATCTAAACCTTGTCATCACAATAAATAAAACATGCTGGAGGAATAGGTACCAGACCCAGAGACTCCCCAGACTCTGGAATAGACTGCTCATACATGTCAAGCAGAGTGCTTCTTTGGCCCTCTTCAAAAGGAAACTTGACAATTGGATGAGAGAAAGGAAATTCACCCTGGGGATCATGTCAGTCGCCCTGCTAGACAGGGGTCCTGGGAAGTAAATAGTGTGGGAAGAAATAGCCAGGGAATTGTTATGGCTAGGCTAGCCTAGTACCAACCTATGAACCTATAGGGGGAAAGCACGCCAAAAACTGGGAACTCATTACCCAGGACAAATGGGTTTTAAATATACTGTCCCAAGGGTACAGATTTCACTTCCATACATTACCAATGCCAAAAGGTTGGCCAGATCTACCCCCAAATCAGTGGGCAGAGGCTCAAAAGCAAATACTCTTTCTTTTAAATATAAGGGCTATTCAAACTGTACCAGAAGAAGAAAAAGGACAAGGTTTCTACTCAAGACTTTTCCTGGTACCCAGAAAAGACAATTCATGGTGTCCTATTCTGGACTTGTCTACTCTAAACACCTTTTTGGTGATTCCAAAATTCAAGATGCTGACTCTTCATCAGTTGCTTACTATGGTAGAAAAAATGCCTGGATGGTAACACTCGATTTAAAGGAAGCATACCTGCACATCCCAGTCAGGGAATCTTGCAGAAGATACCTACACTTCAAAGCAGGCTACAATCACTACCAGTTCTCTGCACTGCCCTTTGGCTTATCTACTGTGCCCAGGGTATTCACAAAGTGCCTAGCTCCAGTCATTGCATTTTGCAGGCAAAGAAATATTTAAATATACCCATACCTGGATGATTGTTTAATTCAGACAGAAAGCCAGGACATACTTTTGAATCATCTGGCCTTTGTACAAAGGGTGCTAATCTGTCTGGGGTACGCCATAAACGAAAAGACATCACACCTGGTACCCTGTCAACAAATTATATTTCTGGGAGCAAGCTTGAATACGACTTCCCAGATGGCTTTTCTCACAACAGAGAAACAAAATTTATTTGACAACCTACTTCAAACAAGTGGCCACAAAAACCCTACTATCTGCAAGGCAAATACTACAAGCCTTGGGGTTCATGGCCTCCTGCATTCTTCTAATTCCATATGCAAGACTGCATATGAGGAAACTACAATGGTATCTAAAATGCCTACGGTGTCAACATTCTCAGAATTTAGAAGCAATGATTCCTGTCATACCTTGCCTACGCCTAGAGTTTCTTTGGCGGGCAGAGGCCTGCCACCAAAACAAGGGACTGCCATTCACACCACCCCCTGCCGCCCAAACCCTAACAACAGATGCATCATATTATGCATGGAGGGCTCACTTGGCAGGGAAGTGCATTCGGGGCAAATGGAACCCAAGTCAAATGCACCTGCATATCAATCAAAAAGAAATGTTAGCTGTACAGAATGCTCTGACAACCTTCAAGGACCACATTTTTCCAGGACAATTAATGGTAAAGATGGACAACACCACAGTTATGTGGTACATAAACAAGCAGGGCGGCACACATTCTTACCCCCACTTCAAACTAGCCATGGCATTGTGGAACACAGCCCTGAGCTACCAAGTGCATCTACAAGATCAATTCCTGCCAGGAGAACTAAATACACTGGCAGATGAACTAAGCAGAAACCTCATGGACCCACACAAGTGGAAACTGGAACCAAGGATTTTCAACATGTTGACAAACAAATGGGGGAGCCCAAATATAGACCTGTTTGCCTCCCCCCTAAACTATCAGTTGGACAAATTTTGCACAAGGACTCCCCACAAACAAGCTTGGAAAGTGGATGATCTGTCCTTAATCTGGAAAAACCTGTCAGTTTATGCCTTTCCTCCTCTGCCTCTGCTCTCCAAAGTACTACTAAAGATCAAACAAGACAAATCAAGGACGATTTTGATTGCACCAGACTGGCCATGCCAATACTGGTACCCCCTCTTGCGCAGTTTGTCACTGTTGGCCCCATGGCACCTGCCTCAGACTCCTACTCTATTATCTCAGTAGGAGAACCAGATTCTGCACCCTCAGCTTCAAACACTGAACCTAGAAGCCTGGCTAATTACCTAAGCTCTCCTTGACCATCCCTCAGTAAAGCAGTGATGGATATCATTTTAGAAGCAAGAAGGCCTAGTACTAGAAAAATCTTATGCTGAAAAATGGAAAAGATTCTGTGCCTGGAACCAATCTCAAGGGAGGAGCACAGCAGTGCCCAGTTTACCTCAGATTTTACAATACTTAACTGAGATGCTTCACAAGAGCTTGTCTTTCTCCTCCATCAAAATTCACACCTCAGCCATTTCAACTCATTATTACATAGAACCTCCCCTCTTCTCCCATCCACTGCTTAAGCAGTTCCTCAGAGGGGTCAAAAATCTACGACCACCCAGGAGAGCCCCAACTCCAGCCTGGGACCTTAACTTTGTATTGGAAAAGCTCACCCTTCCTCATTTCGAGGCAGCTGCCACTGCAGACTTAAAATTCCTTTCTTGGAAAACAGCTTTTCTTTTAGCAATCACTTCAGCAAGAAGGGTGTCTGAATTACAGGCCCTCATGGCAGTAGAGCCTTTCATCATCTTTCATGCAGACAGGTTGTCCCTCAGGACCAATCCCTCCTTCATGCCCAAGGTAGTATCCAGTGTGGCCCTTATTAAGTCCATTCATTTACCAACCTTCTTTCCTAATCCACAGAACAAAGGGAACGGATACTGCACTCCTTAGACGTGCACAGACAACTTAGATTCTACTTGGACAGGACTAAACCTCAAAGGAAATCTGACCAACTGCTGGTGGCATTTGCTGCAGGGGCAGAGGGGAAGGCTATTTTAAAGCAAATAATTTCCAAATGGATAGGCCATTGCATTCATTTCTGTTACAAACACCATTGAAAACCTATCCCACAGGGGATCAGACCCCACTCAACCAGGGCTGCATCTACCTCTACAGCCTTTCTCAGAGGCGTCCCTACCAGGGACATCCTAGAAGCTGCTACCTGGAGTTCTGAACATACTTTCACCAAGCATTACCATCTGCCAATATTCTCTAAATCCAGAGCTGGCTTTGCCACTGCAGTCTTGCAGGGTCTTATAGCTGGTCCTAATGCTATCTAAATTCCTCCTCCCATCCTTAGCTTTGGGAATCTACTCAAATGTAATGACTGCAACAGTGAAACACGAAAAACATAGTACAGTTGTGTACACTTAGCATAAATGTAGATGTTCGAGTGTATTCACTGTTGCAGTCCTGGTTACCCTCCCTCCAGCCCCATTTCTTCTTTTGGCTATACCTCTACTCTCCTTTACTATGCTCAAAGGCTTTTTGGTGTATTTGCTTTTTTGTTGAAGGTATAACCTTGTATATTTATAGATGTAATTGCTTCCCATTAGGGGGGAGCCTGACATCTGGGGCAAGAAAAACTGATGTAATGGCATCGGCTGCATGTTTTATACCCCTGACGACCTGATGTCATAGAAGAAGGGACAGCAACCGACGCAGGACCCAAGACTTTGTTAATCAGGCCAACTGAGGGATACTCCAAGCAGATAACCCCAAATGTAATGACTGCAATAGTGAATACACTCAAACATCTACATTTATGGTAAGTGTACACAACTGTACTTTTCTTCCCTTCCACTCCCTTACTTCCCTGTGTTCTTGTTTTAGAGTTTTATCTATTAATTTAGATGCACAGTAGTATGTCCTGATTATTTCTGTTATATCGTGTGGATCTCTATGGACAGTCCTAATTAATGTGTTCATTTGTTTTATCAAACTTCTGACTTTTTTGGTTTTAATGACTTTCTGCAGTCTATTTCTTTCATTGCTCTTAATATGACTATCTATCTTTGTTAAATCAAGCAACCCTTCTCTTAGCTCATTTTCTTATAAACTGAGGGCACATATTTTGTTCTCCATTTACTGCAGGCATTCTATAGAAATCATTTGCCTGTATTTCTCTTCAAATATCTTTAGTGCTGCTTTTTGTATTGATTAGTTTTGCTTTCTCTTTTGCATAAATATTACACCATATTAAATCTCTTCTTCTTTCCCGTGTCCATATTTCTTTTTCAGATGTCTCCTGAATTTCCTGTTTCTCCTTACTGTGGTGACTCGTTCCATTATGCTGCGATGTAACCTGTGTTAGACATTTTACATCAAATCCTTCACTTCGCCGGAATTCCATAACTTCAAGTTCTATTTTTTTTAACTTCTACTTTACTAATCTTCTCTTGTACATTCCCTCTTTGTGATATTTTTTTATTGTGAAATTTCCATGTCTGTATTTCTCTTCGAACAACTTTGGGGCTGCTTTTTTTTTATTATTGATTAATTTGGGTATCGACTTTGCATAAATATTGCACCATATCAAATCTCTCTTCTTTCCCATGTCCACATTTCTTTTTTATACTTTTCAAAAATTTCTAGGTTTTGTTGTTTATATTTTCGCACTTCCTCAGATGCTTCTTTTTCCAAACAGATCAAAGTTTCTTTGTCTATAGAATGTTTTCACAATTCTGTTGTATTAATTAATACAATTTTTTTATTTGAACCTTCTGACAGTTTTTCTTGTGAAAGTATTTTTTTCCTCTAATTTCTGTCTTAATCTTTTTGTATATCTTGTGTCTAGAAATTCTGGGCTTTTTGTGTAATACTAACATAATTTATTTCTTTCTTTTCCTCAGTAGTCCACTCTATCATTTTTATGGCTCTTCTTTGGCTTATCAGTTTTTGTGATTTTTTTGTGGACTGGTACTTCCTTCTACAACAGGGGGGCCATCCTCCCCCTGGGCCTGGCCTAGCCCCATTGTAGGAATGTTTTTGTATTTTGAGGATTCTACACTGTCATTTTTTCCAGTCCTGGCACCAGCGCACCTACCAGAAATGGGCACTTTTTTATCCTGGGTTTTGTGCATCCAGCTATCTTTTCAAATATTTGACCTACTTCTGTCTTATGCATCCAGCTATCTTTTTTCATTTTTGACCTACTTCTCTCCATAATATATGCTATATAAAATAGAGTCTATATATAGGTGTCGTCTTGGTGAGATTTTGTGAAAAACAGGGTCCATCTTGTGAAGGTACTCAGCAAGACTTGAGGATGAATTCAATTTCAGCAATGCTACTGATTTATCTCTCCATTTGGACCCCATATTCAAGTCTTTTGGGTTTCTAATACCATGACGGGGAGTGGACCCCATTCCTAAGTCAATGTGTGATTAAAGTTCATAAAATTAGCATTGTTTCAGTCTTTGACGTCAGTCAGAAGTGCTCTTTGCAGCTTCTGCAATATGTCCAGTAATGACTCCTTCTGCAATTCGTACAGAGTTACATGTATTGGTAGCATATTTAAATATGATTGTAGATTCTTTTTTATAAGACACATTGCTCCTACTACTATTGGAACTGTCTGGGTAACTTTCTTCCACATTGCTGTCGTTTCTGCCTGCAAATCCTGATATATTATGACTTTGTGTCTCTCTGTACGCAAAACTCTGTAGTCACTGTGTGTGGCGATTTCAGTGATCAATGCTACCCTTGTCTTCTTCTTATGGACCACTATATCAGGTTTTCTAGCATCTATGTTTTGAACTGTTGGTAATGGGTGATCCCATGTAATGTAGACTTCATCATTTTCTATGATGCTTTGTGGCTCATGTTTCCAATGTTTTTTAGCCACTTCAGTACCATAATGTTTGCACAATCCCCAATGCAGCAATTTTGCCACATTATTATGTCTTTCAGTATATAGTCATTCTGCCATTAGTATGTGACAACCAGCAGTGAGGTGTGCAATTGTTTCCAATTTTGTTTTAGAAAACTTGCATTTGTCTGTTTCTCCCACATGTTCAGTGGACTTTGTAAACTAATGTGTATGTAGCCCACTGTCCTGGGCCACCAGTATTCTGTATAGCTTTTATTTTCCTTAAGGATTTGCATGCAGAATCCCACTCTGCCCTTATTTCTTGACCTTCCCTGTTTCGTCATCATCATCATCCCTTTCCACTTTGAATTATAGCTTTCTGCTTGTGTTATGTATATGAGCCTTAAAATGTGTAGATCTAAAATATCCATTAACGTCAGGTAATCCTAAACCGCCTTTTTCTGTTGGAGGGATCAACTTATCCCACTTGACCCTTGCCCTCTTCTGCTCCCCCGGATACATTCATTCAACTCTATAAAAAAACTAAATGGACTAAAGACATTTTCACTGCTTGTATCTTGCTGACCTTATCCATAAACAAGAGCTTGCAGTTTCTCAGTTTTTATATTATCTTTTGTTTAGTCTCTTCCTACATATCTTTAGCTGCCATAACATAATCCTTTTAACTCATGTCCCCAGAAATATGGGTATTGCTGTGCATGATTCAGTTTTGATGCCTTTTAGGCACCTTGTTTCTGAGTACATGCAGCAGGCACTAAGGAGACAATAAATCCTGCTACTAGGAATTCTTATGTTAGTATATGGGCGAGATTTTCTATTTGGTGCCGCTGTAATAACCAGGGCTCAATCAGGGACTATATACCACTGGTGTTACTGTATTTGTGTGACTTCATATCCTCTGGCTTGTCTTACTGCTTTAGTAATGTGCATTTATCGGCCATTCAACATGGAATACAGGTGGCACCTTGTTCAGATCTTATTTTTGTGTGGGAAAGTTAAATTTCTCTCTCTCTCCGTCTTTTGTTTTTTTGGGTCATAATTTGAAGGACTGTTTTCCTTATTGCTCTCATACCTGCAAGAGAGTATCTGAGCTGTAAAGTCTCATGCTGGGTGAACTTTATATGATTGTCCATATAACTTTAAGAACAAATCCTTCATTCTTGCTAATAGTAGTTCCGTAGTTCATTTGGAATCAAGTTGTCATTCTCCTTGTATTCCTTCATGATCTTTAAATTCAGAGAGAAAGGGAAAAGTAGGCAGAAAGGATTATCCATACCCTGGAGATGCAATGACAACTCAGGTATTACCTTGACAGAACTAAGTCCTTTAGGAAAGCTGTACAACTGCGCATTTCCTATGTTGGGACAGATGGGGTAACCCCAGTCAAAACAGACAATTTCCAGATGGTTGTCCCTTGCTAATTCTTTCTGTTATTACCACCATGGTAAATAACTTCTAGGCAGGGTCAATGCACATTGTGCCAGAGCTGTGGCTTATTCATTTAATGTAACCTACCTGGATTCCCTTCAGAATGTCGAAATACTGAAATCTCGAATTTCATATGGTCAAGACCATATGATCGAAGTTTCAGTATTTCGAAATTCTGAAGGGAGATCTGCATACAGCGCAGAACGGGAAATTTCCCTTTTCCTCGCTGTAGTGCGATCTCGGAGTTGGTATATTTAAGTAGCGAGGGTGTGGGGGGTGCAGGGAGTCTTGCACCCCTGCATAATAGTTTAACTAGTTGTTCTTTTTGGGGGGGTTGTTTCGGAATTTCAATATTCCGAAACATTGATCATATGGTCTGGATCATGTGACATTCGATGTTTTGGAATTTCGTGATTCCGAAGTGAATCCAATCTACCCATATAGCTAAGGTTACTACATCAGTAATTTATGATGAACATAGTTCAGTTTGAGTAAGTTGCATTTACCATAACAGTAGATGTTTGATTTAATCAGTACAGCAGTAACCTCACCCTCCCTCCATTCCCCTTTCTTAGTGTACTAGATATGTATTTTTTTTTTCTTCAGGCCAATTGCTTCCCTCTTTTTTTGTGGGCAAGTAAGTCCTGAAGTATTTTGGTTCCCGAGCTGCTATTTTCTATAAACAGGAGCTACAGACACAGCAGAGTGTGTGTGTCTGTGTGTGTGTGTGTGTGTGTGTGTGTGTGTGTGTGTGTGTGTGTGTGTGTGTGTGTGTGTGTGTGTGTGTGTGTGTGTGTGTGTGTGTGTGTGTGTGTGTGTGTGTGTGTGTGTGTGTGTGTGTGTGTGTGTGTACGCACGGGCAAAGTAAATCTTTTAGATTCTGGCCGACCATTTCATTCCAGTGGCCGGGAATGTTCCTATGTGGATTTGTACCATTTGCTGTGATACCCAGGGCTCTTCTAAAGATTCAGTGAGACTCTCCAAGGATTGTGGTAGTGACTGCCTTTTGGCTGAGGTAACAATGGTTCTCCCTTCTTTTGAATCTGAACAGGGCAAAGACAATTTACCACAAGCTTCTTCACAGACTGGATTTATTCACACAAGACAGTAGTTGTGTGATGTACCTCCAACTTGAGAACTCTTCAACAGACTGCTTGGATGAAAGAATTTTGATACCTTTTATACACCTTTTTTCTGAGGAAGTGCAACAGGTTCTGAAAGAGGCTAAAAAGACTGCTAGTAGGAAATCATATATGTGCAGGTGGAAGAGTTTTCCTAGTTGGTCCAATCCAAAAACCAGGACCATTTTAAGATCCAGTTGCCTCTGTTTTTTTGATTATTTGTGCAAGTTCATTTCTTCCTGTTCTCAAGTCCTACCATAGATTCTGTCCAAATTCATCTGTTGGCCTTTTCTTCTTGTCTGCCTTTGAATCCCACTTTAATTCCTCTTTTTAAGTCATGCAGTTTTGGAAGGCATTTTACACATACATCCTGCTAGAAAACAGGTGTCCCTTCCTTGAAATCTTAACTTTGTGAATGAAAAGCTATCTCTTTTAACATTTGAACCAACTCATCAGGCTGATTTGAGATTCTTAACATGGAATACCAGTATTACTCATTGCCTTAACTTCTACTAGAAGAGTATCTGAATTATAAGGTGTTATGGTTAGTCAACCCTTCCTCATTTCCTCAGAGACAGGGTTTCTTTAAGACCAAGTCCTTCTTGTATGCCTAAAGTAGTTTCATAGTTTTCCTTGAGCCAATCCATTAATCTCTGATCTGATGCTGTTAATCTTCTTTCCATTCATCAGTGATGGGTTCGGTTCCAAGCCCTTGGAACCGAATTGGCCTTTTACCAAGCTCGTGCCAGCCAAAAACTCTCGAGCTAAGCTTATTCCCAGAATGCCCTTCTCCCAGTTACCTCAGATCTCATTTGCCACGTAGCCATAAAGCTGCATTTCAACTGAGCTGTCATCTAAGTGGAAACTTGTTTGATATTTTGTGTGAAAAACTTTTTGATATTTTCTGTTTTAGTGAGCGATTACTATTTCTAGTGTTTTTTCTACTGTCAGACTTTGATCTTTTCTTCCTTGCTCTACCTGTTGGTAAACTTTCAAGTACCATTGTTGATATGGCCTTCTCCCCTTACCCTTGTGGTATTCCTTCAATACCATAGCTGGTATTATTCTTTTCTTTCCTAGCCTGTTAGTGTTTCTTCAGTAAGACATTTTCTGTTCTACTTATATATATATTGGATATAGTAATACGACTGTGTGGCTTCTTTTGAACTGTGTTTGACTTGTTTCATTTTGTCCTTAAAGTGTTTGCCTGTGGTGTCTCTCTGTCAAAATGTCAGATAAGAAAGGTAATTCAGGATTTAAGCATTGTGCTTCATGTAATGGCAAGTTACCTAATAGTGATTCTCACAATTATTGTGTATATTGTTTGGGGGTGCCCCATCTTTCGGTGTAACCTCCCTGTGACATTTGTCAGAGTTTCAGTCAATGCACTCTGAATGAGCATAAAAATAAACTGATACTGAAAGGGTTACTTAAGTCTGCCTTCTCAGAGGCCATTTCTATGATGGAGGTCTCAACCCCTCCTACAAAAGACAAAAAGAGGTCCCACTCGGTTCCCTTCTCACCCTTGGGTGATCAGGGTAAGCCTGTGAAATGTAAGGTTCCCAAGTTGTCCTTGGAGCATAAATCTGCCTCTTCGGCTCTGTCCTTGTTGGCTCCGAGCATCTCAAAACTTACAATACCGACGCCAGCTTCGGCACCGATCCTGCTTCCAGCACCGGTGATAGATCTCACTGCACCTACTACAACTTCGGCACCTGTGGCCACGTCAGCTCAGGGCACACCTTCAATACCTTCGTCTGTTATGATATTGGAACCTACTGCTTCGGCTCCAATTGCCACTTTGGCACCCAGTGTTTTTTCAACAAAGTTGGATTTGACCCCATTAATCCTGGTCTCGAAACTTGAGACATTGGTGCTGGCAGACTTTGCACCACGGACCCGATACTCCCCTTCTGTAGATCCATTCCTGGGCCAGATGTATAGCCCGTTCATTGACCGACCTGACTCTCCATCCAGAGTCTAGACTAGATCCCCCAAGAGCCTGTCAGAACACGATGTGGTGCGTCTTGTGGGCCAGCTCTTGGCAGCCAGGGGGATACATACACTTTCTAAGATCCATCCACCTGCAGGACTTGGGTTGGTTTCTTCACAGACTTCTTCTTACACTCCTCCTTCGACCATTCCGGTTTCAAAGTTTCTGCTTCAACATCCTTCTTGGAGCCCATCACCTTGGTGCCTATAGTGGACCTCACTCAGGATCTCGGTTTGCCCCTTTGGTCCTCGGTTCCTCCGGAACCAGTCCTTCCTCAATCTGGGGATTGGGGCAGGGCACCTTGGCTCGGGGCACGGTTCTGTGTTTGTCTTTGGTTCCGTCCTCAGTGTCGATAGCTATGTCTGCACCAATCCTGCTTGAGGCTCCATCCGTGGGGGCGGTTTCTTTGGAGCGGGGGTGTGACCCCAGTCCTGAGGTTGTCTTTCTCAGTTTCGAGCTCCCATCCCTCTTCGGGCGGACCTGCTTGCCATGCAATAGAGAGGCCTCTCGCTTCTGGAAGCACTCCTCTGACATCGGAACCCCAGTTTTCACCCCCTGAGCTACAGCTGCCAAAGACACCCCCCCCCCAGGGCACTGGGCAGAGAAGCTGCATGACACTCCTGCTCAGGGTACCCACTCTTCCAAATCCTCCTCGGAGACCCCCACTGAGGAGCCCCCTTGAAAGAGGATGTGCAAGAGGAAGCACATGGACTCGCCCGAGGAGTCTTTAATGGAAGACACATATTACAATGATGGTGAAGGGAAATGCTAAAACAGAGAGGTGACTGGAAGCCCTCCAACCCTTTGTCTGAAGAGTCCGTATTCCTGCATGCTTTCCACGCCCGGCCCTCTACCTCTTGGATGACCTCGCCTGCCGATGAGCTTGTCCAGCTCATTGTGCAGTGCACTTGGAAGAACTCTGATTCCATTGAGGCGATTCCTTGTAGACCTGACAAAATTCTTTCCCCTCCCGAGGAGAACCCACATTTGTCCAGAGGGTTACCAGTCGACTCTATGGTGGTGGCGACGGCCACGAAAACGGACTTGGCTTAGGAAAGTCTCACTGTCCACCTGCTAAACAGAGAGTCCTGAGCGGTGGACAGACTTAGGAAGTGAGTTTTTGCATCAGGGACCTTTGCTATATGGTCACTGAACTATTTGGCACATTTTACATGACTCCAGAGGGACTTGATCTCCAAACTCTCTGGGACAGTCACAGGGCAGGTGTCTGATGAGGTCAGGGACAAAGTGGCCTCACAGCTCGCAATCCTGGAATCGATCTCCAACTCATCCATGAGGTTGCTTTCACGTGCGACTGAAGGGGTGGCTAGAACACCGGGTTGGGGCATTGTCATGAGGCGTCACTCCTGGATGCGCATTTGTGACCTCATGGACCCCTTCAAATCTTCCTTTTTGAATACTCCCATGGAAGCATCATCCCTTTTCGGCTCCATGGTGAAAGACACGCTAGCCAGGTGCGAGCAAGACGGCAAGACCCTGTCTGCCATAGGCCTGTGGTTTTCCAATCTTCAACGTTCCTTCTCCAGGAATCAGAGGAGTGGGAAAATGTGGCACAAAAAATCTCAGGGTCCTTTCCATGCCATACATGGTGATGATACCCCCCAGGGGCAGAGGGGGTAACAATTCTGTAAGATGTCTCTACAGAGGCAGAGGGGGTCCTTGTAACCAAGGCTCCACTCCTTCTCTGGACAGCCTTATCAGTGCTTCTGAGTAGCAGCTCGATTGCTTACCTCTGGAAGCAATCGGGGGTCATTTTTCTTTGCACCAAGCTGCCTGACAGTCTATTACCACTGATCATTGGGTGCATAGTATAATCACCAGAGGTTACACTATCCCCCTTTCTTGTCAACCAAATCTTCAAAAAAAGCTTCCCGACATTCCACACAGTCAAAGGGATGAAGCAGCTTCAGAGATAATAAATCTGTATCAAAAAAGAGTCATCCAACCAGTCCCACCAGACCAATGCAGATCCAGATTCTACTCGATTCTTTTTGGTGCCAAAAAAGACAGGGGACTGGAGACCCATTTTGGATCTTAGCAGCTTGAACAAGTCTGTCACCCAATCCAAATTCCGGATGGTCACAGTTCAGTCCTTTCTTTCTTTTTTAAGGGAAGGAGATTGGATGTGCTCGATAGATCATCGGGATACGTATTACCCCATCAAAATGGACAAATGCTCCAGGAGTCTGCTTCGCTTCCGGCTAGGGGCCACTCATTATCGATATTGTACCCTGCCGTTCAGTCTCTCTACAGCCCCCAGAGTGTTCACGAAGTGCATGGCAGTGGTCCCAGCTGATTTGAGACTACAAGGATTCCAGGTGTTTCCATGTTTGGATGTTTTGGACGACTGGCTGCTCACCGCCCCTACCGAGTATCTTCTGGTAACAGCACTGCATTATACACTCTCTTTGGCAAAAATTTTAGTAATAACAATACATTGCGAAAATCAAACCTTGCTCCTACACAACAAATAGACTTCATTGGAGCAGTTTTCAATACCCAGTCCTGTCTAGTGTCACTCCCAAATCACAGACTCTGGCGATTGAGGCTGCAGCTCCGGGTGATACTCTGTCAAACAAAAGTTTAGGCAAGGGAGGTTCTTCAGGGCCTAGAATCCATGGCAGTTTCAATTCCAATAGTGCCCCTAGCGAAGCTACCCATGCAAATCCTGCAATGACTCCTTCTTTGTCAGTGGTTCCCGAACTATCACTCCCTCAGTAACCAGATTCACATAACCAACTCCTGTAAGCAGGACCTTCTTTGGTGGATGAGGTCAAACGCAGAACTTTGGAGTCGCACATTTCAATCCCCTCAGCCCAGGGCCCTTGTGACCACGGATGCTTCCCTGATCAGGTGGGGGGGGGGCCATTTCCAGGGAGAGACAGTCCAAGGCACATGGTTCATGTCAGAGACCCACCTGCATATCAACGTTCTAGAACTGAGAGAGGTGCTGTTAGCATTGCAGGCTTTTCATCCGGTCTCCCTTCTGGGACAATTGCAATTCAGTCAGACAACATGTCAGTGGTCTGGTGTATCAACAAGCAAGGAGGAACCAAGTCCTACCCCCTGTGTTGAGAGGCCATGAGAATTTGGCAGTGGGCGATAACTTCCAACCACTTTCTGATAGCAACTCATATCCCTGGGAGCTCCAACGTAATTGCGGACAGTCTGAGCAGATGCACCCTCTTGCCTCACGAGTGGTCCCTCAACCCCAAGGTGGCAACAGAATTCTTCAGCCACTGGGGCCAGCCTTGCTGCGATCTTTTCGCTTCCCCATTGAACAACAAGTGCAGCAGCTATTTTGCCCTTTTTCCCCCGGAGGAGGAGGAGTCCCTGAGGGATGTTCTGATCTACGATTGGCCCACGGGACTTCTTTATGCTTATCCTTCCATTCCCCTGATTCCAGAATTCCTAAAGAAAGCTCTTCAGCTGAGATGCAAGGTGATCCTCATAGCCCCATTCTGGCCTCGATAGGTTTGGTTTCCCTTCCCTTGGCCTTACCTAGTATACCTGCTGTGGATTCTGGACCCTCTTCCAGATCTGATTATTCACCCCCAAGGGGTGAGCCACCCGAATCTGTTCAGTCTCAAGCTAACGGCTTGGTTTCTCCACTTCCGTTAGTTGCCAGGCAAGCTAATCTCACCTCACCTGTTCGTGACATCATTCTGGCCTCTCATAAACCATCCACCAGAAGACTATATCAGGATAAATGGAAAAGGTTCTCCATCTGATGTAAGGATAACATGCTAGACCCGTATTTGGCTCCAGTGACTGCGGTGCTACAATACTTGGCTACGTTTTTTGATAATGGAGCTACTGTTTCTACCGTACGAGTACACCTGGCAGCGATTTTCAATTTCCACAATGGTATAGATGGCATCTCGCTCATCTCCTTACATCTATGTAAAGCCTTTCTCAAGGGAACCTGTCATATCAGGCCTCCTATCAGACAGCCCATGGAACCATGAAACCTCACTTTAGTCCTTCAGTCTTTGACTCAAAAACCCTTTGAACCCACAACGAAGTGTGGCCTAAAGATCTTGTCCTGGAAATCTTTGTTCTTAGTAGCTATCATATCAGCCAGACAGGTCTCGGAGCTGCAGGCATTGTGTATCAAGAGCTCCTATCTGGTCTTCTATAAAGACAAAGTATCACTCCGGACTAACCCATCCTTCCTTCCCAAAGTTGTTTCTGATTTTTCTGTTGATAAGACCATTGATCTACCAGTATTCTTTCTGAATTTTTCCAGTAAAGGAGAGTACTGCCTACATTCCTTGGATGTACGCGCTATCTTAAATAGAACCAAGATGCTATCCTCCAAAAAAAGGAAGCCAATCTGGTGGTCCCCTGCCATAAACGAACTGTACAACAGAAGGAAGAAACTGTTGCAAAAGAGAGTAAAATCCCATGAGTGGAGGAGCTCCCTGGTCATCTTCAGTAAGAAGCTGAGATCCCTTATAAAATCCTCCAAAGTTAGCTACAAAAACAAAATCGCCTCTTAATTCCAAGGACAGCCACAAAGCATTCTATAGCTATGTCAAGAATCTCGATGGCAACACCCAGATCTGCTCTGAGTTACAGCACAAAGGCACGAAAATTACAGAACTAACTGATATTGCCAACATCCTGCCAGATAGGTTCAGTGCTAACTTTACCCCCCTCTCACCCCCTAAAGGGCTCATATCTATACAGGAAGAATGCAGAGTCCCTGTAATCACAACTACGCAGGTAAAAGCTGCACTCTCTAAAGCCAAAAACACAGCATCCATGGGACCGGACAACATCCCAGGCTGCGTTTTACATGAACTTCAGAACGAACTGGCTCCCCACTTAATCACCATGTTCAATAATAGCCTTGCGTCAGGCTTTGTGCCCACTGAATGGCACACAGCAACAGTTATCCCACTCCATAAAGGGCGAGCCACCACTGATCCCAGGAACTATCGACCTATTAGCCTGACGAGCCTGGTCTGCAAGGCCATGGAACATATCATCATGGAACTCATAAACAAAGACATTGGTAACCTCCAAACTCTGGATCCCACCCAGTTCGAGTTTGTGAAAAGCAGGTCATGCCTCCTGAACCTAATCGACTTCTTTGATGCAGTCACCAAAGCCGTAGATGAGGGTAAGGTGGTTCACACAGCCTATCTTGACCTCGCCAAGGCTTTCAACACCATCCCCCATTCTGGAATTATAGCTAAACTCACTAAACTAGATATAAATCCGTATGTCACAAGATGGGTTGCCAACTGGCTCACTGACAGAACCCACACTGTAAAAGTTGCACACTCCAAATCTGACCTCAAAGCAGTGACAAGTGGAGTAGCACAGGGTTCCATCCTTGGACCTCTCCTGTTTGGTATCTACTTCTCTGATGTACAGGCTAACACAGAAGGCATCTGGCTAACGAAGTTTGCAGATGACTGCAATCTAGGAGCCATAGTCAAGTCCCCAAATAATGTGGACATCCTACAGAAGGGCCTCACTGAGACAGATGCCTGGTGTCAGAGCCATGGCCTCAAGCTCAATGCCAAAAAGTGCAGTGTCATCCCCTTTGGTAAAAACTCTGTACCCATGAACTACCACATAGGCAGCAATCTACTTAATACCAAATGTGTGATAAGAGACTTTGGGACCCAGGTGGATAGTAGTCTCTCCTTTGATAGTCACATTGCCACAGTAGTCAGGAAGGCCTTCTACATGGCACACCTCATCATAAAAGGGTTCTCATCCAGGAAAAAAGAGGTCATTGTTCCCCTCTACTCGACACTCATTAGACCCATTATAGAGTACAACGCCCCTTTTGGAATGTACCTCACAAGACATCTGCAGCAGCTGGAAAGGCCACAGAAGTACCTCACAAAGAGGATTACTGGCCTCAAACAAATGCCCTACACTGACCGCCTCAAAAAACTCCAGCTTTACTCCATAGCATATCACCTACTCCGAGGTGATCTCTACCTAACATATAAAGCTGTTGGACATGCTACACCTAAAGATATCCCAATCCCTCCGAGCTACATGCTCTAGGGACCTAAACCTTGTCACCACAATAAACAGGACATGCTGGAGGGATAGATTCCTGTCCCAGAGACTTCCCATACTCTGGAACAGGCTACCCATCTATGTCAAGCAAAGTTCTTCATTAGCACTCTTCAAGAAAAATCTTGATGAGTGGATGGGAAATAGGAAATACACCCCGGGAATCACTTCTGTGTCTCTGCTCGACAGTGGCACAGGAAAATAACTTTCTTGGGTGGCGTAAGCCAGGGAACCTTGTTGGCTAGGCTTACGTAGGCCCTTAGGCCAATAGCCTAGTACCTAACTATGAACCTATGAGATTCTCCCTAGAAAGGACCAGCCCTATCCAAAAGTCTGAACAGCTTTTCATCTCCTTTTCTGGGCCTAGAATGGGAAATTCTGTTTCCAAGGTTACATTATCAAAATGGCTAAGGGACTGCATATATTTTATCTGTTCCCTCACAAAAGAACCTATGCCAAAGGTTAAAGCTCAGTCCACTTGATCTATGGCAAAATCTGTAGCTTTCTATTCCAGGGCTTCCATGGATGACATTTGCGCAGCAGCCACTTGGGCTAAACCTCATACCTTTATCAATCATTACAAATTGGACTTTGTCTCCAGAGGGAGAGCTGCCTTTGGCTCAATGGTACTCAGGAATGTTCTTCCATAAGTGCCCCCATGGACCTCAAGATAGCTTGGGATTCTGTCCATTCAGTGATGAATGGAAAGAAGATTAACAATATCAGATAAAGAAGTTATGTCTTACCATAATGTTCCATCTGTGTTGTTCATCTTCTTTCATTCATCACATCCCACTCTCCTTCCCCCGCCAAAGGCTCCTGGGGGATGCTTTGGGTCCAAGTGGTGTCCTAGGGTATTTGCGCAGAAGTGGCCTCGACTTTACTTCTCTGTCTCTTGCAAACTCGAATCTGCCTAAATAGCCTAGATTATTGCAACAGTGATCTAATGATAAGCATAGTACAGTTGCGTAAGTAAACTAAACATAACAGTAGATATTTGAGTATCTGACTGTTGCAGTAGTCATACCCTCCCTCCATGTTCCTTATTTGTTTTTAATGCATTGCTTGGGTGTTAGTGAATGTACCTTTGCATATATAGTTGCTCTTGTTTTGCCTTTCCTATTATTTTTTTCCTTTCAAAGCTATTGCCTCTCTTCCTGGGATAAGAAAGCTTTGTGCTTTTTGGCAGTCTTAACTGCCTTTTTATATGAACTCTGGTTGAGCTTTAAAAAGCTGTCTGGTTGATCATATCCTTGGCATGATACAAGCAGAACAGCTTTGACCTATTTGAACATCTACTGTTATGGTAACTTTTCTTACACAACTGTACTTTCATCTTCTTTTTCTGTGAAACTCCTCTTATTCTGCAATACTAAACCGTTGTCAGATATTTGCTATTACTTCTTTACCATATATTTTTCTTTTTTTTTTCTGTCCTGTTTTTAAACTCAATTTTCATGTTATCCTGCCCACTAGATATACCTTGTAAAGAAATTTGTACATTCTCAAATAACTCTTGAATCTTTTCTACTACGTATTCTGTAAACTTATCACTTTTCAACAGGTAAGTTGGAAAGTGCCAGTGACTCATTTTCACCTCATTACCCTGCATCTTTATATTAGTTTTTTATTGGTGCATTATATGAAGTAGTTATTGGATGTGTGTCAAAGCTTTCAGTTAAGTACATATGCTCCTCTAAAATATAATTTACATCCAGTGTAGACCTGTACCTTGGAGAATAATATGCTGAATTCCTACTACTGACTTTGTCTTCCATATCATCTCTGCAGAAATCTATCCACCTTTGTTATATTTTCCCTTCTAAGGCCCTCTTGTATATCCTCACTATTTGCAAATCAAGTTCCAGTACCTACCTATAAACAGTATTCCCTGTTGAAAGCTCATTATTCTCCCAAAATGCTCTTATGCTCCCTAATAGCAATTTTGGGAGAAATATACAGTCATGGTAGCATAGTCCTTATTCCCCCTGCCAACAGTCTCTTACTACCACAAATCAGCTCTTACTAAAATTGTATCCTCTTTTGCTACTGTTTGGGCCCTAGCAGCAATCAGTATTATTATTGGTCCTCTCTATTTTCCTTTGTCCCTGATATTTTATACTGTCCATACTGGAATCCTTTCTTTGTCAAATGTACATGCTCATTTCTGCCCAATCATGTCTCTGGCAACATTGCTATTTGCACCATACATTTTTTATGTAATTCAGTATTCTTTGCTTTTTGTCTCTACCTGTAAGGACATTTACATTCCATAATAATAAGGACAGAGTAGCCATTATGATAAAAAGCTGTTATTCGCACCTGATGTTATGTTGTCTTATCTCGCCTTCATTCTTACTGGTTGGGTTCAGAACTGATCCTCGGTTCCAACTCAGCCGCATTCTAAACCTCTAAGTCTTCCACTTGGCTCATGGCTGAATCCCTATCCCATGATGCAGTAGTGTGCTTCCCCAGATCTCGTTTGCCGCGAAGCAAGTCGGAGGTCTCCATATTGGCTGTGGCTAAGTCAAACCTTTTTTTCGAATATTTTTCGCTGTTCTTCTCAATTCTTTGAGTATAACCTATAATAGTTGATAGTGTTTCTCTGGACGAGTTCAGGATAGTCTAAATTGTTAGCTTTTATGCTATATTTACCATTTTGGTTACTGCTTGTCATTTTGGCCATTGCTTTCTCATCAGGCCATTCTCCATATCCTGTTTGTTGATCTTTCAACCCACGTTTAAGGGTTAATCTCTAAAAGTGTGATTTTACAATTTCTGCTCAACTTTTGTTGTTGTTGTGTGTTGTGCCTATAGCTGTCTGCCTGTTTAAGTTAGAGGGCCCAGCGCCCATTTAAGTTAGAGGGCTAAACCCTTCCCTTTGTTGTTCAAGAAAGTGTGTCGGGTTGAGTTAGAGGGCCACAAGCCCATTTAAGTTACAGGGCAACAGAGTCTCCCTCCCTTCTTGTCCGTTTATTGTGTGCATTCTGATATTTATCTCTTTATTATTGTGCGCTGTGGTTAGAAATTTATATATATATAGATATCCATATTTTTTGTGTCCTGTACTTTAAAAATTGTATATACACTTAGTACTCTTAGTGCGTGTTGTGCTTTAACATTTATATAGCTTTGTTGCTGTTGTTGTTGTTGTTGTTGTTTAAGCCAGAATATTACTAAGATAATGTCTAAAGAACAAAAAGAAGTCAAACCATCTGGCTTTAAAAAAATGGCAGAAATGTTCATAAAATATGTCCTTGACAGGTGGACACAATGTTTGTGTCTACTGTTTTGGAGCCATGCACCTGCAAGTATCTTGTAGTATCTGCCACTTGTTCAAGTCGAGAGTTTTGCTAGAAGGAAAGTACAAGTTGATTGTAAGGGGGCTTTTAAAAGATCCTTTCTCAGAAGCCTTGGAAAGTCAGACAATCTCTAGCATATCAAAATCTCCACCATCTAAATCTGACAGATCTACCAAAAGGTCATCATCATCATCATCCTCAGATCATTCAGTGCCAGCTAAAAAAGTTTCAAAATCGACACACTTGGAGCCGAAGGAATCTGGGTCCGAGAAGTCTTCATCCTCGGCTCCAAAGTTTTCAGAACCAATGGAAAAACAAATACGGAGCTGGGCTCCTGAATTGACACCAGTCTCCCCTACATTGAGATCACCTATTCTGCAAAGAGTTACCCATTGACCCCTTCCTGTCAGTCCTCCAGAAGCTTATCGGATGTCAATGTGGATAGGGTAGTGCGGAGGCTGCTGAAGTCACTGGCGCTGACCAAAATCCTGTCGGCTCCAGCCCACTCAGATCCGGAGCCAGTGAAGATTCTTTCATCCACTACAATTCCTCCTCTGAGCCAACCTGGAACATCTGAGCCAGAATGTCTGGATCCGATCGTGATAGAACCGTTGGTGCTGAGACCCATCGTGGGGATTTCGGAACCATCATCTGGTCCGACATCCTTGGTGTTGACCGAGATGTCTAGGAGGTGAAGCTCTCCACTCGGGTCTGGAGAGGGGACTCGGGTCCAACACTTGGGTCTGAGTTTACCTCTCATTGCCTCAGCATTGGTGAGTTCGGAGCCTATGTGAGTTTCGGAGCCAGCTCCCTTGGTCCTGGGGATAACATCTGCCTCTTCGGAGCCGGAGGTGTCTTCAGATCAGGGGAGTGGGCTTTTGAGCTAATAGGAGTGTGCTGTGTTCCCACACAGCATTACGCAAAGGTTCCGAAATTCTGCCCCCAAAGGCACCGGCTTCTGTCTCTGCACCACCACAACCACAGACTGGCGGAGATCCTAGGCCTCAGGTTACCCCATCGGGTGAACTTCCATCTTCTGAAACCTCTCCAGAATACCCTTCTGAAGAGGGCCACTGGAAGGGACTTTGCAAAGGGAAGCATATTGACTCCCCAGACGAGTCTCTTACATCTGACACTGACCTCAAGGAATCAGAAGGGTCCCCACGGTCGCCCTCTGAAGATAACTCCTTTGCAGATATCCTAGAAATCCTTAAGCAGAGAGGCGGCTGGAAGCCCATCAACCCTTCCAAGGAGGAGTCAGTGTACCTGAAGGCCTTCGGATCTCACCCTTCAGCCACCTGGGTATCTCCACCTTTCGACAAACTCATGGAACTAGTTAGTCGAAAGGCGTGGGAGTCTCCAGATGCAGTGGAATCAGTCCCTTGGAGGCCTAACAAATTTATTACAGCCCCAGATGATAAACAATTTCTTTCTAAGGGCATTCCTGTAAATGCTATGGTGGTGGCAGCAGCCACCAAGAAGAAACTTGCCGAAATATCCTCATCTGTCCATCCACCAAACAAGGAGTCTCATATGATGGACAGATATGGAAAGTGGGTCTTTTCTTCAGCAACATTTGCCCTCAGATCGCTGAATTACTTGACACGCTTCAGAAGGCTACCGAGAGATCTCCTGAAGGAGCTTGGAGATACACTTCAAGGTTCAGTAGCTGCAGGGGCCTCAGATAAGGAGACCCATCAGCTATCCACCGTAACCTCCGTAGTGAGCTCCTCCATAAGACTCATCTCATATGCAGCAGATGGAGCGAGTAGAGCAGCGGGTTCAAAAGTTTTCCTAAAGAGACACTGTTGGATGTGCTTATGTAACTTTGCAGAACCCTTTAAGTATACCTTTGTCAATGCCCCTTTCCATGGTTCCTCACTCTTTGGAGCAAAAGTCAAAGATACACTCACCAGATGCAAGCAGGAAGGAAAGACTCTGTCTGCCATTGGAGTACATTTTTCTGTACCTTCAAGACCATATCCTAAGGGTCAGAAGGGGGGAAAAATGTGATTCAAAAAATCCCAGGGAGTTTTTCAAGGCGCATGAGGTGAACCTTTCCCCAGATGCAGAGGGGGAAGTTGCGGCAGAGGGGGTCCACAAAACCAGGGCGACCGTGATTCCTTTCGCAGCAGGCCCTTCCAGCACTCCTGAAGGGAGGTCCGCCTTCCCACCTCTGGAGGCAGTCGGAGGTCATTTATCTTTGTATCCAGAAGCCTGGCAAGAGATAACAAGGGACAGATGGGCACAAAGTATAATATCCAGAGGCTACTTCATATCCTTTTTCCTTCCCATCCAAAGCATAAAAAACATCCCAGACGTTCCACCCAGTCAAAGTGATCAAGCAACCATAGAGATTCAAAAGTTGTTAGACAAAAGAGTCATCCAAAGAGTCTTTACAGACCAGATAGAATCCGGAACTTACTCAAGACTCTTTTTAGTGCCAAAAAAAACCAGGGGACTGGAGACCCATCTAGGATCTCAGCAAATTAAACAAATCTGTAAAAAAGACGAAGTTCCGGGTGGTGACACTGCAGTTGATTCTTCCCTTTTTCGGGAAAGACAGTTGGATGTGCTCTATAGACCTCCAGGATGCGTACTACCACATAAAAATGGACAGGCCATAAAGGAGTCATCTGCGTTCTGGCTGGGAGCCAGTCACTACCAGTTTCGAGCTGTGCCCTTTGGACTCACTACAGCCCCCAGAGTGTTCACCAAATGCATGGCAGTAGTTACGGCTCACTTGAGGCATCTAGGATTCCAAGTGTTTTCATATCTAGATGACTGGCTCATAACTGCCACCACTAAGCATCTACTACAACAAGCAAGGAACGCCACTTTACAACTCTGTTCTCAGTTAGGGATTACAATAAATTCAGAAAAATCTGCCTTGCTACCATCTCAGCATATCATCTATATAGGAGTGCACCTAGACACAGTCACTATGATGGCAAGGTTGCAGGCAGAAAGAGTTTTGTTACTCAGACAGCAAATTTCAAATCTCATGTCAAAGACCAGGGTAAAAGCAAAAACAGTTCTAAAAGTCCTGGGAACCATGGCAGCAGTGATAGCTTTAGTCCCTTTAGCTCACATGCACATGAGAATTATTCAGTGGCTTCTATTCACCCAATGGTCGTTACAAGAGCTACCCATGTCTCACCAAATCAGACTCACAGAATCTTGCAAGAGAGACCTGAGATGGTGGCTTCTTTCCAGCCACATGACAGTAGGTTGTCCCTTTCTCCCACAACAGCCTATAACCACAGTGACCACAGATGCCTCCCAGATGGGGGAGGCATTACCTGGGGAGGATGGTCCAAGGCACCTGGCAGGATCATGAGGCCCATCTGCACATCAGTGTCCTAGAGATGAGAGCTGTGCTCTTGGTGTTGCAAGCACTTAGGACTCTCCTCCACTAGGAACAATTGCAATTCAGACAGACAACATTTCAGTGGTCTGGTACATAAACAAGCAAGCAGGAACCAGATCTTACCCCCTTTGTCGAGAGGCACTCAGAGTATGGCAATGGACAATGTCTTCCCAACACTTTGTAGTAGCAATACACATCCCGGGGAAATCCAATGTGATAGCAGACAGACTAAGCAGGGCAGTACTCATGCCTCACGAGTGGTCCCTAAAGCAAGAGATAGCGGGAAGGATTTTCCAAAAAATGGGACCAGCCTTGCTGCGGCCTCTTTGTCACCCCTATAAACACCAAATGCAGCAACTACCTTGCCCTAGTCCCACCTCCAGGGGAGTCACAAAGGGACGCACTGGTGCATGATTGCATGTTCATCGTGTTTCACTGTTGCAGTCATCACTGTAGGGTTCTTCCTGCCGGCAGGCAGTCCTCGGTCGGCCAGAATCCCAAAGTCTGGGTCTGGTGTCGGCTGTTCAGTCATGCTCCCTGACATCAGAGCGCTAGGAGTACAAAGCTGCCAGCCGACGCCATGTTCTCCAGTATTTCTTGCCATGCGGTGAAAGCAGTTCGCAAGTGCCGGTCGGCTGACTCCTGACATTTTTTCGTGCTTCAGTCCAAAGACTTACTTCTTCTTCTCAAAGCTAAGTACCCCGTTGGGGAAACTTTTTTCTTGCTCCAGTCCGATGTCAGAAAAAGTTAATAATTGCATTTTTTGTGGGAAGCAAATACCTCATAAGGATTTCCATTCTTACTGTATTCCTTGTTTAGGCCCTGACCACGACGTAGCTAGTTGTCGGTTTTGTGCTAGATTTAACCAACGTACGATTAAGCGGAGGTACGATTTTGCTTTTCACTACTTTGGCAGGCGATTTAATTATAAAATGTCGTCGGACACGCTTCCGCCTACCGGAGTTCACAAACGACACAAGGATAAGGACAGGCCTCCGAGGTCCAAATCAGACGACGTTTTACAAGAAGAGCCAGCTACAGGTTCTGCCATCATCAGTGAGGCGCTTTCGCAGTCCCTGTCATCGGCCATTTCAGAACCGATTGCCGAAACGGACTCCCACGAGGAGCCAACTAGGCCTTTGAGTACTCCAGCTGCAGGACCTTCAGACAATGTTCCCTCAGATGGGTTCAGAGCCGCTGTGCAGGTACTGGCTTCCGAGGGAGTTTTCAGGCCTACACAGCTTCTGATAAAGGCAAAGCCAAAGACAAAAGCAAAGACTCCTTCTAAATCTAAGACACCAGTCCAGGCCTCTTCTGATCCGAGACCCAAATCTCAGAAACAGCTACTTAAAATGGCGGAGGACTTACTAACCATGATTAGGGGTTCACATCCCCCTCCAAACAAAAGGCCAAGGCAAGAATTGGATTATGAATCTTCTGATCAGGGATCTATTTCTTCAGTGTCTTCCTCTGAACAGGAATATACTTTCCCTCCTTATGAGGATTCTGATGCTGAGGAATCCATTCCATCAGCTTCTCCCCCTGAGGATTTTTCTTTTGGGGAAACTTTACATGACATGAGGGAACATTTTCACTGGGAAGGACAGGAGTACTCGGAATCTAAGAGAAGACTTAGGGATTTCCTTCTTCTTCCCCAACATAGACCCCTGGCTATTCCCCTATTTTGGATATTGTGGATGATGCCTTTTCTGAGGCTAATTTAACTCCTGACTCCTTTCCTCCAGCCCCTGCTAAGCCCGACAGATATTACAGGGTCCCTGACTCACACCAGTTCCTTTACAAAAATCCTACTGCTGATCCAGAAACCATTTCTCAGGGTCCTAAGGGGATTAAGGCCGCCTCTGCTAAAAACCCTATTCCGACAGATAAGGATTCTAGAGCTTTGGAGAGATGGGGCAAAAAAGTGTACACTTCTGCTACTTTATCTATTAAGGCTTTAAATTGTCAATTTCATATGCTAAAATATCAGCAATTTCTACTGTCTGTTATGAAACAAAAGCTAGGTACCATTTCTGCATGTGCAGATAATAAGGAATTACACGATTTGATACATGCAACTGAACAAGTGGGAAAGCATGGTTTACACTGTGGTTTTGATGCCTTTGGGCTTCATGCAGGGCAGCTGCCTCTGGCACAGTCATTAGAAGGCATGCTTGGTTAAAGGAGCAAGTGAAAGCAAAGTTACTGGATGCTCCTGTTCAGCATAATGTTTTGTTAGGGTCTAAGGCTGAAGAGGTGATAAAGAAAATGGAGGATAAGGCAAAATCCATGCAAATGGTTACGGATTTCTTACAAGTTCAGCCCCCAAGATTTAGCAGAAATTGGCCAACTAAAAATTGGTCCTTTCCCAGCTCGGACAGGCCTCAGAGGGGTAGATATAGGCACTCCAGAGGGAGGGCCCAAGCACAGACCTCTTACAGATCTAGACAGTGGAGTGCTTCCATCCCCAGGGGTGGAGAGGACAGACCTCAATCTTACAGAAAACAGGCTCAATGACTCCCCCTGCATGGCCCCAGGAACTTCTCTCCTGGAAGCCCCTCTAGGAAGAAAACTCTCTCTTTTTCAACAAAATTGGACTTACATAACTCAAGACAAGTGGGTTCTGGATGTAGTTTCAAGAGGTTACAAATTCCACTTTCATACCTTGCCAAGACCAAACGGATGGCCAGACCTACCAAAACACCAATGGGCAGAGGCATTAAACCAGGTGGGATCCCTCATGGCTATGAGGGCCATAGAACTGGTTGTTCCACAATCAGAGACGGGGCAAGGCTTTTACTCAAGGCTCTTCCTAGTTCCCAGAAAGCAAAATTCATGGAGACCTATCCTGGATCTCTCAGTCTTAAACACCTTCCTGGAGATACCAAAGTTCAAGATGCTTACTCTGCAGCAGCTCCTGCCAATGTTGAGCAAAAATGCATGGATGGTGACATTGGATTTAAAGGAGGCTTACCTACACATCCCTATCAGACAGGAGTGCAGAAAATACCTCAGCTTCAAGGCCGGCTCGAAACATTACCAATTCTCTGCGCTGCCCTTTGGCTTGTCTACTGCTCCCAGGGTCTTTACCAAGTGCCTGGTACCAGTAGTAGCTTATTGCAGACTCAAGGGAATTCAAATTTACCCTTATCTGGATGACTGCCTTATTCAAGCGGACAGCAAGGATGTCTTACTCCAGCACCTGGAATTTGTTCAAAATCTACTCAAGTACCTGGGATTCACTGTGAACATAAAAAAGTCAAATTTGACACCCACACAACAGATAACTTTTCTGGGTGCTCTTCTATACACAACAACCCAGATGGCATTCCTGACATCCGAAAAACAACTGCAGCTGGCTTCAGCTTTCAAAACCTTGGCGTCAATAACTCAGCTAACTGCAAGGAAATTCCTGCAGGCTTTGGGTTACATGGCCTCCTGCATCCTTCTCATACCAAATGCAAGACTACATATGAGAAAAATACAATGGTACCTAAAAAGTGTATGGTCCCAGCATTGCCACAGTCTAGACACACAGATTGCTGTCTTGCCTTGCCTACAAACGGAATTCCATTGGTGGACCATGGCATGTCTTCACAACAAAGGGAAAGCCTTCAGTCTGCATCCAGCCAGCCAAGTGTTAACCACAGACGCCTCGGATTACGCATGGGGAGCCCACTTGCAGGGAAAAGGTCTGCAAGGTTTTTGGACAGAGGATCAGAAGCACCTACATATCAATTTAAAAGAGATGTTAGCTGTACAGAATGCCCTCTTGGCTTTCAGGGATCTTCTACAACCAGGACAACTACTGATACGGACAGACAACACCACAGTTATGTGGTACATAAACAAGCAAGGGGGTTCACACTCCTACCCCCTTTGCAGACTAGCCATGACTCTATGGAACACAGCACTAGCTTGCAAAGTGGATCTACAAGCTCAGTTCCTGCCAGGAAAACAAAATATTCTCGTAGACAGCCTGAGCAGGAACCTGTCAGACCCACACGAGTGGATGCTAGACACCCAAATATTCAAGATGATCACAGAAGCCTGGGGCTGCCTGGACATAGATCTATTTGCATCCCCACTCAACCACCAGTTACAGATTTTTTGCACAAGGACATTTCACAAGCTAGCATGGAAAGTGGATGCACTATCATTCAGTTGGAGAAACCTCTCGGGGTATGCTTTTCCGCCACTACCTCTTCTTCCACAGGTGTTACTAAAGATCAAGCAGGACAAGCCCAAGATGATGATTTTACTGGCCCCAAATTGGCCTCGTCAGTTTTGGTACTCAACACTGATGAATCTATCCCAGGAGCCTCCTTGGATTTTACCTCAGATTCCAAATCTTTTGTCCCAACACTAGGGCCAGGTTCTGCACTCTCATGTCAAAACTCTCAGCCTGGCAGCCTGGCGAAATCAGGGTCTATGATTAATCCTTTCCTTCCCAAACAGGTCATGGATGTCATCTTAGAAGCCAGACGGCCTAGCACTAGGAAATCTTATGCAGGTAAATGGAAGAGATTTTGCACCTGGATGCATGCTCAGGATTCGGATCCTCTCATCCCTAATATCCCACTGATTTTACTTTACTTGACAGACATGCTACATAAGGGTTTATCCTTCTCCTCCATAAAAATACATGCCTCAGCTATCTCTGCACATTACAATACAGATCCTCCAATCTTTTCGCATCCACTTCTGAAACAATATCTCAGAGGAGCAAAGAATTTAAGGCCCCCTAGGACACCACCTATACCTGCCTGGGACCTCAACTATGTTCTGGAAAAACTCACTCTGCCTCCTTTTGACCCTGCTGCCACATCTGATATTAAGTATTTATCATGGAAGACAGCTATCCTACTGGCTTTGACTTCAGCCAGGAGAGTCTCGGAGTTACAAGGACTCATGGCTGTGGAACCTTATATTATTTTTCACCAAGATAGGGTGTCTTTAAGGACTAATCCTACTTTAATGCCTAAAGTGGTTTCCAAAGTGGCTTTAAATCAAACTATTCACCTGCCAACTTTTTTCAATAATCCACAAAATAAGGGGGAAAGGATCTTGCATTCCTTGGATATACACAGACAACTTCGTTTTTACCTGGACAGAACCAAGGATTTCAGGAAAACAGAGCAACTGTTTGTTTCTTATGCAACAAATTCCCAAGGCAAAGCTATTTCAAAACAGACCATTTCTAAATGGATTGCTCATGGAATCAGATTTTGTTACTCTCATCATGGAAAGCAAATCCCAGGGAAAATTAGGACTCATTCTACCAGAGCTGCTGCTACTTCACCTGCCTTTCTCAGAGGAGTACCTACCAAGGATATTTTGGAAGCTGCAACTTGGAGTTCAGTGCATACTTTCTGTAAGCACTATAATCTCCCTCTTTACTCTAAGTCTAGGGCAGGCTTTGCTTCTGCAGTCTTGCAGGGCCTTCTAGCCTCCCCTTCTACTCTATAACCACCACCCTTTATCTCAGCTTTGGGATACAACCCTACAGTGATGACTGCAACAGTGAAACACGATGAACATAGTACAGTTGTGTACACTTACCATAAATGTAGATGTTCGAGTGTCTTCATTGTTGCAGTCTGCTACCTCCCTCCTGCCCCCTCTTATACTTTCATTAGTGTGGTTTCCTACTTCACCCTTCTTCTGAGGTGTATTTGCTACAGGGTATGGGGTTTGTTGTATGTTACATTTTTGTTTTACTATTAGCCTTCACTTTTGGGCACCTGACATCTGGGGCAAGAAAAACTGGAGAATATGGCATCGGCTGGCAGCTTTGTACTCCTAGCGCTCTGACGTCAGGGAGCATGACTGAACAGCTGACGCCGGACCCAGACTTTGGGATTCTGGCCGACCGAGGACTGCCTGCCGGAAGGAAGAACTCTACAGCGATGATTGCAACAGTGAAGACACTCGAACATCTACATTTATGGTAAGTGTACACTTCCTAAAGCAAGAGATAGCGGGAAGGATTTTCCAAAAAATGGGACCAGCCTTGCTGCGGCCTCTTTGTCACCCCTATAAACACCAAATGCAGCAACTACCTTGCCCTAGTCCCTCCTCCAGGGGAGTCACAAAGGGACACACTGGTGCACGATTGGCCCTTGGGACTTCTTTATGCATTCCTGCCCTTTTCTCTAATACCCAAAGTCATCCAGAAAGTCAAGTCATTGGGAAGCAGGCTGATTCTCATTGCCCCATACTGGCCTCGTTTGGTTTCTTTTCCTGTAGTCTCATCTTCAGGAGGAACCGTGGGTTCTGGACTCAGTTCCAGACCTTCTGACTCATACGTTGGGAATGCACCACCCCTCCCCCCAGACCCTGAAGTTAACAGCTTAACTACTCCAGTTCCAAATATAGTCAACCTTCCTACTCTCATGCCAGCAGTTAAAGCACATACTAATTTCTTCATGTAAGGCCTCAACTAGAAAGTTATATCTCAGTAAAGGGAGAAGGTTCTCTTATTGGGCTTTAGACAGAAATATCGACCCCTTTTCTGTTCAGATTAGCTTTATTCCTGATTTCTTGGCAGAACTGTTTCATAAAGGCTCCACTGTAAATACTCTGATTTGGCTGCAGTTTCCAATTTTCATATAAGTGACTTAACTCCAAATTTGATGTCCCACAGATTATGCAAAGCATTTCTAAAGGGCACCTGTGTATTAAGACCTCCAATTAAAGAACCCCTTCCACCTTGGGATCTAGATTTTGTGCTGTCTCGTCTAATTCTTCCCCCATTTGAGCCTGCATCAACATGTGATATCAAATTTTTATCATGGAAAACAATTTTACTGATTGTTATCACTTCTCCTAGAAGAGTCTCTGAGCTTCAAGGTTTATCAATCAGACCTCCTTATGTGATTTTCCATAAGGACAGGGTGTCTCTGCAAACTAATCCATCCTTCTTACCAAAAGTGTGCTCAGAAACTAATCTTAATCAATCTATTGAGCTACCAGTTTTCTTCCTCAATTATGGCAACAAGGCAGAATATACGCTGCATCAACTGGATGTGCATAGACAACCACGCTTCTATTTACATAGAACTAAAGTTTTCAGGAAATCTGATCCGTTGTTCATCTCCTTTTCAGAGGCTAAGAAAGGTGATCCTGTTTCAAAGGTCACACTTTCGAGATGGCTTTCAAATTGTATCACATTTATTTACACTTCTAACAACAGAGATCTCCCCTTTAAAATCAAAAGTCACTCCACAAGGGCGATTGCAGCATCATCTGTGTATCAGGCTAGGCTGCCACGAGATAACATTTGCGCTGCTGCAACATGGGCAAAGCCTCACACATTTAATACTCATTACAAAGTAGACATGGCCTCCAGGGACAGGGCCTCCTTTGGTTCCACTGTCCTGAAGAATATACTCCCGTGAGCCCCCCCAAGAAATATGGTGCAAAGGACGCTGCCCCAACCAGTAAGAATGAAGACAAGATAGGACAGCATAACATAAAGAAGTTATGTACTCACCATAACGTTCCATGTTTGTTGTCCATCTTGCCTTCATTCTTACGTCCCACCCACTTTCCCCCAGCCCAGAGCTTCTGGAGGACCTAGAGAAATTTTTCCTTTTACCAAGAATGTTTTCTGACTTTCATATTGCTTACTGAAATTTCCCTTAATTCTGTATGGGTTAATACGTACTATAAGCATCGGCAAACAAGATCTGGGGAAGCACACTAGTGCATCATGGGACAGGGATTCAGCCATGAGCCAAGTGGAAGACTTTGAGCTTTAAAATGCAGCCGAGTCAGAACCGAGGATCGGTTCTGAACCCAACCATTAAGAATGAAGGCAAGATGGACAACAAACATGGAACGTTATGGTGAGTACATAACTTTTTTTTTATACATGATAGCTCTTTTGAATGTATATTTCCAACTACTGTCTTACATGCACACAGTAAAATTTAGCAGGCTGATCTCTTGTACAATTTTTTTCCTCATCTCCATTTGAACTTATGTCACATTCTCAAGACTTTTGCTTCAGTGAAAACACTCAAAACAAAAAAAAAAACTAAACAATTTTTCATAACCCCAATCCCCACTCAGAATAAATGCAAACGGCATACATTTTCATCAAATTAAGTTTATCCCTCCAGGTAGGAGCAGTAACCCCAATTCAATGGCTGCCCCACAGATATTACCTAATCTAAAATTAATGTTACCTATGTTACAGACTGCATTCCACTTTTCCTGATTGCTGCTTGTTCTTATCCCATTGCCCTCCCATATGTGAAAAACAGCTTACATGTTTTCAATAAGCACTGATTTTTACTCATAAGAAAAAGTGCACTGGCAACCCTTAAATAAACTAAAATGTGCAGTGTTATATTAAATACATATAAGTTTTAAGACTTCTTAGCAAGGAGGAAGTAAGGATAGCTATGAAGAAGATGAAGAACGGAAAGGCTGTTGGTCCAGATGACATACCTGTGGAAGCATGGAGGTGTTTAGATGAAATGGCAGTGGAGTCTTTAACTAGATTGTTTAATGAAATCTTGGAAAGTGAGAGTATGTCTGAGGAATGGAGAAAAAGTGTTTTGGTACCAATTTTTGAGAATAAGGGTGATGTGCAGAGCTGTAGTAACTACAGAGGGATTAAATTGATCAGTCACAGCCTGAAGTTATGGGAAAGAGTAGTGGAGGCTAGGTTAAGAAGGGAGGTGATGATTAGTGATCAGCAGTATGGTTTCATGCCAGGAAAGAGCACTACAGATGCAATGTTTGCTCTGAGAGTATTGATGGAAAAGTACAGAGAAGGTCAGAAGGAGTTGCATTGTGTCTTTGTGGATTTAGAGAAAGCATATGACAGGGTGCCTAGAGAGGAGTTGTGGTATTGTATGAGGAAGTCGGGAGTGTCAGAGAAGTATGTAAGAGTGGTACAGGATATGTAAGAGGGTAATGTGACAGCGGTGAGGTCTGCAGTTGGAGTGACGGATGCGTTTAAGGTGGAGGTGGAATTACATCAAGGATCAGCTCTGAGCCCTTTCTTATTTGCAATGGTGATGGACAGGTTGATAGACGAGATCAGACAGGAGTCCCCTTGGACTATGAAGTTTGCAGATGACATTGTGATCTGTAGTGAGAGTAGGGAACAGGTGGAGGAAACCCTGGAGAGGTGGAGATACGCTCTAGAGAGAAGAGGAATGAAGGTCAGCAGGACTAAGACAGAATATATGTGTGTGAATGAGAGGGAGGATAGAGGAATGGTGAGGATGCAGGAAGTAGAGGTGGCGAAGGTGGATGAGTTTAAATACTTGGGATCAACAGTTCAGAGTAATAGTGAGTGTGGAAGAGAGGTGAAGAAGAGAGTACAGGCAGGATGGAGTGGGTGGAGAAGAGTGTCAGGAGTGATACGTGACAGGCGATTACCAGTAAGAGTGAAAGGGAAGGTCTACAAGAGGGTAGTCAAACCAACTATGTTATATGGGTTGGAGACAGCGGCATTAACAAAAAGGCAGGAGTCAAAGCTTGACTTGGCAGAGTTGAAGATGTTAAGATTTGCACTGGGTGTGATGAGGATGGACAGGATTAGGAATAAGTATATTAGAGGGTCAGCCCAGGTTGGAAGGTTTGGAGACAAAGCCAGAGAGGCAAGATTACGTTGGTTTGGACATGTGCTGAGGAGGGATGCAGAGTATATTGGGAAAAAGATGCTAAGGATGAAGCTGCCAGGTAACAGGAAAAGCGGAAGTCCTAAGATAAGGTTTATGATAGTGGTGAGAGAGGACATGCAGGTGGTTGGTGTGGCAGAGCAAGATGCAGAGGCCAGGAAGAAATGGAAACAGTTGATCTGCTGTGGCGACCCCTAACGGGAGCAGCCGAAAGAAGAAGAAGAAAGTTTTAAGACTTCTGGGGAGGCAGATAATTATATAACTTGCTGACTTCCCACAATTTGACATTGTATTTATTTTTTACTTAACTGCTTGCTACTGTACCTTTAAATGTTAATTACATTGTAATACATTTCCCTCAACAGACTTCCTGCCTGCCCCTGAAGAACACTCACTAAAGGAAAAAAGCTGATAACTTTGTAAATACAAGATGCAGGAAACATACCATCTTCCTCAACTTTCATCATTTTGTTTTATTTTTTTACCAAGTATATTTGCTTTAAAAAAATGCATGCAATTTAAACCAAGGACAGTTACCTAGACCTACTCTTGCAAAACAGGGGGAATTATTATTCTGATTCTACAAATGTTATGAATAATACACTTTTACACCCCACCCCAGAAATCCAAGATCACAACATTATGTTAACTTTAACTTGCTTCTGCCCTTCCTTTCTTAGTTGTTACAGTATAAAAACCTGTTTATCTTACCGATAGGAAAACTTACTTGCTTGTGCTAATGTCTTTAACATATGTAGCAGTCACTGATAAGACTCCCCCACCTCATTATTAAAAATACCTGACTACACACTATACACATCTGGTTTACAGTATAACATAAAAAAAATTAACAAGTACAGGAAACTGCCTAGTTCCAACCTCACCAACACGAGTGATGAGGGGAAAAAAAAACTAGTAGTCTTAAAACTTCATTGATGAGCTCAGTCACAATAATTTCCAAAAATCATGAAACCAAAGTAGTGTTCCAAAGCAACAAGCCTTTATTCGTCACAGATAAGTGATCCTCAGTAACATAAAATCAGAAATACTTTACAATGGTTAAACATATCAGCTTTTATACACTTAGAAGTAGGTGTGGAAAATATATGTATTGTTTAATTTTAAACCAGCCTATTCCAAGCAAACAATATAAACAGGGCCAGAAAAGTGCATTTAAGAACAGCAAGTACCAACCCCCCACACACTACTACTTATTTGATCAAACTAAATCCTAGTTAAGGAAAACACTGCCTATTTATTTGCAGCCCACATTCCAAAATCAGGTATTAAGAAAAGCATAACATACATATAAAAAGACCGACTTTTAAATAAAATTGCTTTTGGCTGTCTAATGCAATAAAGCCTTCATCAGGTCTGTGACAAGAAGCCTTCATCCGGTCTGGGACAAGAACTAAAATCATATACACAGGTAGGTAAGTAAAAAGAGCTAACTAGATAGATACAAGAAATATCACACACAGCTATCTAACCATAAACATTATCTAATTAGAATACTATACATATAAATATATAACCTTGTAATAATATTTAATAAGCATCCATCCATATGTATGTGTGCATCAAAACTAAGTTATTCACAGCTCAGAAAAAAATGCCAGTGCTTTGCAGCTGAGAGAAAAAAAAAACACCTGTCGTGACAGTTTTCATGTTCACAGCCTCCCCTCAAAAAATGTTTATACAATGAAAACCAGTAGAAAAACAACACAAAATATAGAAAACAGTGGATGAAGAAAACTAGTAATCTATAAAAGTGTGCAGGTGTGTGCATGAGCATGCACCAGTATGCTAAATGGGGTAATTACACCAAAGCTTTATGGTGATAGCAGCATGAAAAATGTGTGTATTGGATTCTATCTACTTGGCTCTTTTCATTTTATTTTAGTAGTTCAGGCCCATTAAGAAACTTGATATTTTTGTACTGTTGGCAGTTTCATATCAGAGATTGTTATTTTTAGCTTTGGCTAATGTGGCGCTTATTTTGTGAGGAAATGTACTGCTTATGTAAACTTTCGAGTTTTTTAACAAAAAGTTTTGTGTGGGGAACTATTTTTATTTAGGCAGACAACATTCCTGTTATTATTTTCTGTCAGATTAATTTTATGCTTTGTGTATGAAAGTGTAAGTGTGTTGTTTGTGCAAAGTATTTGGCAACTTATCTTAAAAAATGACTAATTCCTTTGTTTTTGACTGCATACAAAGCATCCTTCTCAGTCACAGCATGGATAGTTACCCTGCTCCTGCTGGTCTGATTTCCGTTGTTGCTAGAAAGGAAAAACAACTTATCATAGAGCCTTTGATGACTCTGCGGGCTCAGTCTTCACCTCAGACAATAGTGGGTGACTTTGTAGTGACCAGAAGTTGTACCTCACACCACATAACTACCTCTCTGGCTTGCTCTGGTGTAGTCATTTCAGCCACCATGGACTGTGGCTTAGCCATATTCCCTCTGGCTGTTCCACTGTCCAAGCTGGACATCAGGAACCAGGAACCATCATTACTGGGGCACTGAGACATACTAGGGATGCTGCTGGATGTGTCCAGGGAAAAAGACCTCTTGATGAGATAGACATCTTTCTGCAAGTCATTCACTACAGATACCTGTAAAGAAAATACAAAATGTTAAACTATGCTCATATCAATACATAGTATCTATAAGAAAAGATGATTTTCTTCCCACAGACAAAAAATAGTTACAGTCATTCTTGGTACACAGAACACAGTACCTGAAAATCACGTCAGTCAGACTATTCCTGAAGAAGACATGTCAGTGGATTCTGACGTAGACAGAAATGGGGCTTCCTGTCCTGCAGATTCTCAAGCCCAAAACTTTGATGTTGAGAAAAACTGCTCCTCACAGCTTCCTTTGGAGGAATTTTGTTTTTCTCAGATAATTGCTAGGATGAATGATTTTTTTTTTTATGGGAACAAATGGATGCCCCCAACCCCCAAATTTAGGTGATATTATGATATATTATAAGTGGATATGTCCCATTCTATGTCTCTTCCTCCTGTGTTGCCAGCCTTGAAGGATGTATACAGCACTGACACTGAGTCACAACTTTCAGTCCCCAAAAAAGTATATATAGGCTGCACAAAGTTTCTCAAATTAACAAACACTTGATGTTAAGTTGTCAATCTCGCCTTCATTCTTGCTGGATGGGTTCGGAGCCGAACCTCGGCTCCGACTCGGCCACTTACTAAAGCTCGAGAGCTAATTTTACCAGCTCGAGGCAACCCAATATCCCATGATGCTAGGCGATAACTACCCAGATCTCGTTTGCCGCTTTCGCTTGCGAGGTGCATTTTTACCGGCTCTTGGTAAGTCTTGGAGTTGATATATATATAGATATATATATATATATATATATATATATATATATATATATATATATATATATATAGTACCTTTCTACTTAGTTTTCCCACTCCTTTCTTGTTTAGCTAACTTAATGGTTAATTTAAAACCTTTTCCCCGTTAGTACCCATTTCTTTTCCCCTTATCCCAAATTATACATCCCTCCCCTTAGGTTAGGCCTTAGGCCTGCCCCTTTCCTAATTCCTGACAGGGATTCTGTACTGTGTTTGTGGTGTGTTTGTACCCCTGTATCCCTGTTTTTCTTAGTTTGTGTGGATTGGGCGTGTGTGTTTGTGTGTTTTTTACATTTGTGCCCTTTTACTTCGACAGCACTATGTCGAAGGACACAAAGGTCTCAGGCTTCAAGAAGTGTGACTCGTGCTGTCAGAAGATGTCTCTGACAGACAGTCACACTTCTTGTGTTTACTGCCTGGGACCTCTGCACCTGCAGGACTCTTGTTCTGTGTGCCATGTATTCAGCCCAAGAGTCCTGCAGGAGCGCAGAAACAAATTAATCTTAAGGGGCTTATTAAAGCCCGAGGGCTCCCCGTCTAAGTCTGTGCCGGGGAAGCCCTCAAAGCCAGCCAAACCGTCGGCTCCGAGTCCTAAGCCTTCGGCTGCTGGCTCACCATCTGTGGCAAGATCGGCTCTGGCTGGAGCCGATACTTCTGTGTTGCAACTTCCAGCATCGGCTCCACTCGGCGCCGATACCGCTGAGCCTCTACTCTCACGGTCGGTTCCGGCTGGAGCCGACGTATCTTCGGCTCCTTCGGCTCCATCCATCTCCAGGAAAAGGTCCAGATCCCCATCTTTGGAATCGATCCATTCGGCTCCGGGGTCACCCTTGCTCTCGGAGCGGAGCCATAGGAGCCGTTCTTCTCGGTCGTCCAGGCTTTCCGACCATGACCTTGAGAGAGTGGTCAGTAGACTGTTAAAGTCTCAGGCACTGGCCCAAATGCTTCATAGCCTGTCTCATCAGACAGTGGCTATTTCAACTCCACCTACTATTCCTCCTTCAACTCTCCCTCAGAGTTCGGAGCCGGAGCTCCTCGGAGCCGTGACTGTTGTGGCGTCAGAGCCGATACCTCCCCTTCGGCTCCGTCATCCTCTGCTCTGATCTCCTCCTTGATGCCTTCATTTTAGGGATCCGGGCGTCTGGTCTCTCTCGCCGGCTCCGAGGGGGTGAGTGGCATTGGACCCTTATCTGACCCCGTTCTCCCTCTCGGAGCGTCGGCGCTGATGAGCTCGGCCCCGACATCGGCTTCGGAGCTGTCCCTGTCGGTGCGGCCTGGGGTTCCTACTTCTTCGGAGCGGGAGCCCTCTGGCCTGTCTGATAGGGGAGCCTTCGAAGTGATGAGGAATGTACTAGCCCCAGGGCAAGGTCAACAGTCAGCTCCATCACCTCCTCCCACTACAGTGCCTGCTGACGTCTCTTTCCACTCTCTTGCTCCCGGACCCAGAGATCCAATGCCTCAGGTTTCCCCACTGGGAATATCTTCCTCTTCCGAGGCTTCTCCTGACCCGTCAGGTGAACCTCCGCGCAAGAGGACATGTAAGAGGAAGCATGTGGACTCCCCTGAGTCCATTACATCTGATACCGACTTGGATGAGTCGGAAGGATCCCCAAGGTCCCCCTCTGAGGATGTCTCTTTCTCAGACATCCTTGAAATCCTGAAACAGAGGGGGAACTGGTCTTCCCTTAATCCTTCTGAGGACGAGTCGGTTTACCTGGAGACGTTTGGTTCTCGACCCTCCACCTCCTGGGTGTCTCCGCCTTTCGACCCCCTTATGGAAGTGGTGGCACGGAAGGCATGGACGGCCCCGGATTCGGTGGAACCCACGCCACGGAGGCCTTCTAAATTTATTACGGCTCCACCTGATAGGCAATTTTTAACAAAAGGTGTCTCGGTTGATGCCATGGTGGTGGCTGCAGCCACCAAGAAGGAACTAGCCGATCCTTCAGTACCTATCCATCCTCCTAACAAGGATTCTAGGACTATGGATAGGTACGGTAAGCGGATGTTTTCTTCAGTGACCTTTGCCATGCGGTTGCTGAATTACTTGTGTCACTTCACCCGCCTTCAGAGAGATGTTCTCAAAGAGTTGGGTGAAGTTTTACAGGATCCGTCAGCTGCTGGGTCCCAAGATAAAATCAACTCACAGCTAGGAACCCTAAACTCCATTGTTAACTCCTCCATGCGGCTCATTTCCTATGCAGCCGATGGAGCGAGTAGGGCCGCAGGCACAGGAGTGGCCTTAAGGCGTCATGCCTGGATGCGGCTTTGTAATTTTGCAGACCCCTTCAAGGCATCCTTCACTAACTCCCCTTTTGATGGTTCGACGTTGTTCGGGCCTCAAGTGAAAGACACCTTGACCAGATGCGAGCAAGATGGCAAGACTCTTTCTGCCTTAGGAGTCCGTTTCTCCACCCCTTCCAGACCATATCCTAAGGGTCAAAAGGGTGGAAAGATGTGGTTCCGCAAATCACAAGGAGTCACGCCTGACGCAAGAGGTCATTTTACCCCCAGAGGCAGAGGGGGTAACAACAACAGACGCCCAAGAGGCAGAGGGGGTCCGCAGAATCAGGGTAGCAGAGAGTCTCTCTCTGACAAACCCTTCCAACATCCCTGAGGTGTTGCCCGACTGCCCACCTTCGGAGGCAGTCGGGGGAAGATTGTCGCTGTACCCAAAAGCATGGCTCTCCCTCACTTTAGACAAATGGGTACAGTCGGTTATATCCGAGGGTTACAAAAGTCCCTTTATCCAAACCCCAACTCAACAAAAGGGAACCCTTCCAGACGTTCCACCCAGTCTAAGGGAACAAGCAGTGCTAGAAATATCAAAACTACTAGCAAAAAGAGCCATCCAGCCAGTCCCAGCAGACCAACTAGGATCCGGAGTCTACTCAAAGTTCTGTTTGGTACCAAAAAAAACCAGGGGACTGGAGACCAATATTAGATCTCAGCAAACTAAACAAGTTTGTAAAAAGGACAAGATTCTGGATGGTCACGCTACAGTCCATTCTACCCTTTCTGGGCAAGGACAATTGGATGTGCTCTGTGGACATTCAGGACGCGTACTATCACATAAAAATTCACAGGCGCTCCAGAAGATTTCTCCGCTTTCGGCTGGGGGCCAGTCACTACCAATTCAGAGCCCTGCCCTTTGATCTCACTACAGCCCCCAGAGTGTTCACCAAATGTATGGCAGCAGTTACGGCTCACCTGAGGCGTCAAGGATTCCAGGTGTTTCCATATCTAGACGACTGGCTCCTCACTGCCACCACCAGGCATCAACTTCTTCAGGCCAGAGATTACACCATTCACATTTGCAGAGGGCTAGGAATCTCTATAAATTTCGAAAAGTCTGCCTTGTCGCCTTGTCAATCTATTACCTTTATAGGTGCCAACTTGGACACCGTGCAGCTCTCAGCAAAGTTAACAGATCAAAGGGTCTTAGATATTCAAAACCATGTCCATGTTCTGCTTCAGAGCGACAGAATTCAGGCCAGGTATGTCCTGAAAGTATTGGGGCTCATGGCGGCCGCCATCACACTTCTTCCTCTTGCCCGCTTTTACATGCATCTTCTACAGTGGATGCTTTTCGCTCAATGGTCTTTCCAACAACTCCCTATGCACCACAAGATCATGATAACTCCAATTTTTAAAAATCATCTGTCTTGGTGGATGTTGTCCCCTCAAGTCCATCAAGGCAGACCCTTTATTCCTCCCTCCCCGGTCGCCACGGTCACATCGGACGCCTCCCTGATCGGGTGGGGGGGGCATTTTCAGGGCAGGACAGTCCATGGCACATGGAAACCTTTCGAATGCCACCTGCACATAAATGTCCTGGAGATGAGAGCAGTGCTTTTGACGTTGCAAGCCCTCCACAACTCTCTTCCCCTGGGGACTATTGTAATCCGAACGGACAATATGTCCGTAGTGTGGTATATCAACAAGCAGGGCGGAACCAAGTCCTATCCCCTGTGTCGAGAAGCACTCAGACTTTGGCAATGGGCGATCTCTTCTCAGTGGTTTCTGATAGCAACGCATATCCCTGGGAAGTCCAACATCATAGCGGACAGGTTGAGCAGAGCTATTCTCATGCCACATGAGTGGTCTCTCAAACAATCTGTGATGGAAGAGATTTTTCAGAAGTGGGGCCTTCCTTGCTGCGATCTTTTTGCTACACCTCAAAACAGCAAATGCCCCGACTTCTTCACCCTCTTCCCCCTTCCAGGCCATCTCCCCAGAGACGCTGTAGTCCACGATTGGCCTCGGGCACTTCTTTACGCCTTTCCACCCCTTCCGTTAATATCACAGGTAATTCAGAAAGCAACCGCCTTGAGAGCCAAGATGATTCTCATTGCCCCTTATTGGCCTCGACAGACATGGTTTCCGTTCCTGCATCGTTATCTCTTGGAGCAGCCTTGGCATCTGGATCCAGTGCCAGATCTTTTGGCCCATCAGTCGGGGCAGCTGCACCAGTCCCTCCATTCTCTCAACCTCACTGCTTGGTTGCTCCACTTCCGTCCCTAGCCAGGCTTCCTATGATTTCAAATCCTGTCCGGGATATTATAATAGCTTCCCTTAAATCTTCCACCAGAAGGATCTACACTAGTAAATGGCAACGTTTTTCCTTCTGAGCAAAGGCTAGAAATATAGATCTGTTCACTGCTCCAATTCACTCGGTCTTGGATTTCCTAGCTGAAATTTTTTATTCAGGATCTTCATCCTCCACAGTAAAAGTTCAGTTGGCAGCCATTTCAAATTTTCACATAGGCCTGTTGGACTGCAGCATCATGTCCCATAAGCTTTGCAAAGCATTCCTTAGAGGTGTCTTTTTACTCAAACCTCCGATCAAAGATCCTCCACCACAGTGGGATCTAAACTTAGTTTTAACATCCTTGATTCTACCTCCCTTTGAACCTGCGGCTTCCTGTTCATTGAAATTACTTTCCTGGAAAACACTCTTCCTGGTCGCTGTTACATCTGCTAGGAGAGTATCTGAATTTCATGCCCTCTGCATTCGTCCTCCTTACTTAGTCTTCCACAAAGACAGAGTTTCTCTAAGAACGAACCCCTCTTTCATACCCAAGGTGGCTTCGCAGACAAATTTAAATCAATCAATTGACCTCCCAGTTTTCTTCCCTAATTATTCGAACAGGGCGGAGCAAAAACTGCATTGTCTGGACGTTCATCATCAGCTCCGATATTATTTGGACAGAACTAAACAAATCAGGAAATCTGATCAACTCTTTTTATCTTATGCAGAAAATAAGAAAGGCCTTCCAGTATCCAAGGTAACCCTGTCTAGGTGGCTCTCTTCTCTGATCATGTATACTTACCAACTCAGAGGTAAAGAATTGCCTTCTAGGCCAAGAGCCCATTCAACCAGGGCGCTAGCCACATCAACAGCCTTTCAAGCTAGACTACCAATAGACACTATTTGTGCAGCAGCCACATGGGCTTCTCCTCATACCTTTGTTTCGCATTACAAATTGGACATGGCCTCCAGAAACAGGGCAAATTTTGGTTCCACCGTTCTCAAGAGTCTGTTCCAATGAGCCACCCAGGATGAAGGTGCTAGGACGGTCCCATCCAGCAAGAATGAAGGCGAGATTGACAACTTAACATTGAGAAGTTATGTACCTACCATAACGTTCCATGTTAGTTGTCTTCTCTTGCCTTCTTTCTTGCGTCCTGCCCACCATCCCCCTAGCCTGGACAGACCGAGAAGATTTCCCCTTCTTTGAAGGGTCCTGATCTTGCACTTTCAGCCAAATAGCTTGTCCTAGGGTAACTACAGCTTAGATAGCGATCCTTTCGGGGTTATCCTTTTTCCTCCTCCTCTCCAGTTGGAGGACTATATTACCTAATGTTGTTTCAGCTACCAAACGAGATCTGGGTAGTTATCGCCTAGCATCATGGGATATAGGGTTGCCTCGAGCCGGTAAAATTAGCTCTCGAGCTTTAGTAAGTGGCCGAGTCGGAGCCGAGGTTCATCTCCGAACCCATCCAGCAAGAAAGAAGGCGAGAGAAGACAACTAACATGGAACGTTATGGTAGGTACATAACTTCTCATTTTCTCCCCTTAGGTCTAACCTTGCAGTTATACCAAGATCTATGAACACTAGTATTGAACTTCATGTCTCTAATAAATAAATAAAAGACAAAAGCACTCAATATTTTCCTGAGAGTCTCGAAGATTTATGTATTTTTTTATTTTTAAATCAACATTTACACCGGCAGGTAATTGGCTGCTAGTCTCGTAGTGGTCAAGGAGAGGAAGATTTTAGACAGATTTGGTAAGAGAATATTTTTTCTTTATTTTTTCTTCCACTTTGGCATATGGAATTCTTGACTATTAGACCTGTATGGGAAGTTTGTGTTTTTTTGTATAGACAGCTTGAGAAACCTAGCTACCACTCTTTCCCCTTGAGGTAGTCCATGTCTGAGATCTATTGTTTTCAGCTTTTCCCAAGTATCTAAATATGCCTTAAGGAGTGTGTGTGATTCTGGAGATCCTGTATCTAGAGCTAATGCTTCTACTGTTTTGAAGAGCTTTGCCTGGGAATGAAATCAGAAGTTTCTGATAAGGTAAAGTCTGAAATTATGAATTCGGCTTTAGATAAGGTGGTTTTATTTGGATCATCTACTACTCAGCTCTACAAACATTTTGATGAGAGAGAGAAAATAATTCAGGGAGTTTCTAAGATTTTTCAAGCTCCCCTTACAAATTTCCCAGATCCTGTTTCACATCTTAGAAACAGAACAAGCAATCCCTGCCTTCACAGGCCAAGCAGGGAAACAAGAAGAGATGGCAGGTGGCAGGAGCGGCCTTATGTCAACTGGTGCCTTAGGCAAAAGGGCTCCATGGCGCCTCCCTCACACCACCTAGTGCCCCCATTCTGATCTACCTACACTAAATAAGTACTGGAAAAGCGCCCCTGCTAGAGCGGCACCTAGATGGCCTATGCCTAAGGCCGGCTATGGCAGGCGGCAACAATAAGAAACAAGGATCCTTTCCAAAATAAGGACAGTCTTCAACTTCAGAATGACTATGCTAGTATACTTTCCTCTTCTCCCTCCCCTCCAGCCCCATTTTCTCAAAACCTGTCCTTGAAACTGGCTCTGTACATTCTCCTTTGGCTGCAGGTTGTTACTGACACATGGGTGTTAAAGGTGGTTCAGGAGGGATATAGATGTTGCTGAATACAAGTACTTCCCACTGCTTCAGTGGCATTTTGGGTTATCTGCCAAAATAACCCATTGCAGCTTTCAAAAGCTCAGACTCCCTTCCCTCTCACTCCTTGTGACAGCTTATTGACTGAGCATATCCTGAGAGGGAGGTAAATGTTCAGTCTTTTTCTGACATCCAGAGAAGAAAGTTCTGTGTCTGTTCACAGGATCCAATGTTGATTTCTCTGTCTTACTGCTCAAATAAGCTCCATTTGGGGACCCCTTCATTTTTAAATTATTATTCTCTTTCTATTAGGTTTATGAAAGAAAAATAAGATAAAATAAAAATATGTTGGAGCCACTGCTTGGCCCACACACCATTTACCCTTTTCCCTGTCTCCCTCTAGTCTAGCTTTGCCGGACATTATAGAACTGGGATTAAACACATCTTCCAGAGCTGTTCCACTGCCTGGTGCAGGTATGGAGGAACTAAACCCTTTAAGTGCAGGAGTAGTCAAGGGTAAGAGACCCCCTACCAGACATGATACTCTGTCCTCAAATAATTTGTCTAGTTGTGAAGTTCACAAGAAAAAAAATGAAGCTTCATCATACAGCTGATAGTCAGATTGTATCTGTTTATAATGCTAATGTGGATTCCTTAGGTAAGAGTGTTCTCCAAACAGCTATTCTGGTGGTTGTGTTCCCATACGTAGCTCTGGTACAAGTTTGGCTGGAGACCTTTCTGTTGTTTCATAAAAAAAATGATAGGAAATCTAATGAAGAAAATGGAGATTTCCTAGTTGACACTGAGTCCAATCACTCTGATTCTTCAGAAGGTGAACCTGAGTTTAAGTCCAAACAGATGTTCACTTTTCTTCAGATTATTGCTAGATTTGGTGATGTTTTTGCTTGGGAGCAGTCAGGAACTTCCCCAGAGCTAGGCAGGGTATATGAACTTGTAGAGGACAAGATGCCCAATTTTGTGTCTATCTTCCCTATCTTACCAGCTTTGGAAGATGCCTGCAGGGCACCAGTATCTTTTCCAGCAGTCCCTAAAAAGGCTCAGAGAAAATGTATGGTTTCCTCGTATATGACAGGTCTCTTTTCTCATCTGACTGCTGACCCAGATGCGGACTCCCCAATTGCCTGCTCATATAAAAAGTCCTTGGTTTCATCTGATCCAACACTCCCTGATAAAGAGGGAAAATGATTATATCTTCAGGGCAAAATTACATCTCTTGTTAGTTGTCTAGCCTTTAGAATGTTAAATTATCAAAGTTATGTGGGGAAATGTATTTTGTAGTGTATATACAGTTTGAACGATTTTGCTGCATTCTTAACTGCAGAGCAAAAGTCTTACATGAATTAAATTGTTTCTAATTTAACTCAGGTTTTGAAACTTGCTTTGAGAGATGTGCTTGAATGTGCAGATACAGTCTTGAGAAGTGCTGCTTATTCTGTTGTATAAAGATAGTATGCTTGGTTAAGTAATCAGAACTTCTCTGATGATTTAAAAGCTGAAATTTTGAATGCACCTTTAAGTTCTGAACTGGTGTTTGGGCCCTGTGTTACACAGATTCTCAAACAGTAAGATAGTAGAGGCAAATTAATGCATGGAGTATCTAGGATGTTTCACATACCTAAGTTCTCCTCAAACAAGGCTTCTTCTTTCAAGGGGCAGAACAATCAAAAATCCCAGCTAAACAAAAGTCAGGGATCCAAAACAACATGACAGGTGGATAATTCTGTAAAGCTATACAAGAGGGGTTCATTTCTGAAAAAAAGATCAACTCCCTACAAAGGAATATTTATTTATTTTTATTTATTTAAGTTTGATGACCAGGGAAGTCCACTAGGCCATAAAGAGCCAATTTTTAGTGGAGGCCCGGGGAGAAAAGCTCCAAGATATTGCAAGTTACATGTTACAAAAGAATAACAAAGATTCATACAGAACAATTAAACATTTACAGAAGAATAATACATTATGTAATAAGCACTTAGTGAGTTAACATTTAAACATATGGTTACTAGATCTTTTCAGGTTAGGTAAACTAAACATTTAGAGAAAACATTTTTTCAATAAGCTCTTAGTAAGTTAACATTTAAACAATTAGCTACTATACCAAGTCACAAAATAATCCTCTAACTCCCCCCACCACCACCACCACCCTTCCTTCTTCCTTCTCTTCTTCCATTCTCCAGGCTCTTTCTCAATCCTGCAGCCTAGCCACAGACAAATGGGTTCTGTGAATTATTTGGAGAGAATACATTTGGTATTGAGTAGAAAACCCTCTCCCTTTCAGGGTAATTTCCCCCATACCCACGTGCCCAGACAGAAGTAGTACACAGACAAAGGCAAAGGAGTTTACTCCAGAATCTTTTTCGTACCAAAAAGTGCATTCCTGGAGACCTGTCCTAGAGTCGTCCTTTCTAAAAGCCTTTGTGAAAGTTCCAAAATTCAAAATGCGCACCATACAGTCTGTCTTAGCATTGTTTGCATACCAGTGTTTCATGGTGACTCCATATGTCAAGGACACAATCATCATAGTCATATTGCTGCTGTTTGTGGCTTAAATTATCAATTTTCTCCATTACCCTTTGGGCTATCTGCTGCAGTTTGAGTGCTTACAAAATGTCTGGCTATAGTGGTTGCCTATTGCAAAACCCTAGACATCCATATTTTTCCTTACTTAGATGGCTTGCAAATTTGTGCAGACACTGTATCCAGCTGTTTGGAGTCCTTAGACAAGGCCCCATCCCTCCTTTCCTACATGGACCTCAAAGTGAGTCTTCAGAAGTCCTTCATCACACCCTCTCACCTAATTGTTTTCCTGTGGTGTTGGATAGAGACAGTAAAAAGGATGGCCTTCCTACCAGAAGACAGAGTTCTGACTTTATCTGCTATTTTCTTGGATTTCTTTCTTCTAGACAAGTCAACAGCAAGAGACTTCCTTAAAATTCTAGGCCTCAAATCATCAATGATTCTAATGATACCATTTGACAGACTATACATGAGAACAGTTCACTAGTACTTGGAAGAATTGTTGGACCCAGTACCTTCATTCTTTGAATATTCACATACCATTACTGGGATTTGTGAAACAAGAACTGCAGTGGTGGAGAGGTCAACTCGTTCTGACTCCAGGACTCCCTTTCTCTCTTCAGACCCCAGTCCAGTCTGTCCAGAAGTACTCTTCAAATTTTGCGTAGGGAGCTGTGTCAGTGGTGTTCAAGTACAAGGCTTATGGTGTCCTCAGGACATACTAGAGCACATAAACATAAAAGAGACGTTGGGAGTGATTCATGCTTTAAAAGTTGTTCACCATTTATGGACTCCGGGTCCTCTTCTAATGGTCACAGACAGCACCACCGTGATATGGTACCTGAAAAAGCAAGAGAGTAGAAAGTCATGCCTTCTTTGGTCGTTGGCAGTGATGGCCTAGGAGCTGGTTCTGCAGCATTCTCTGACTCTTCAGGCCTCATTGCATTATTTTAGAGCAAAATACAGTGACAGACAGACTATGCAGATCCTGGACAGACTGCTATGAGTGGAAACTCCATGTAGAGGTATTCCAGGACTTGATCCTGATGTGGGAAGCACCTCAAGTAGATCTGTTTGTCTTCATTCAAATTAGACAACTGAAAAAGTCTGTTCAAGACATCCTTGTATGGAAGACAGATGCTCTATCATTCCCATGGCTGGGAATATTTCTGTATGCATCTCCTCCTTTTCCACCAATACCCATGTATTTCTGAACATTCAGAAAGAATTACCAAAGATCATTATGGTAACCCCTTTTGGCCCAGGCAGCATTGGTACTCCATTCTTACAGATTCTCATAGACTGGACCTACTCACACAAGATGGGTGAATTTGATGTATCCCAATCTCAAACATATGCAACTAACTGCCTGGATGACTCAATTCTAATACCTTTTAGGTACCTGTTTTTAGAGGACATGCAGCAGGTTCTAAAGGAGGCAAGAACACCTGCTACTAGAAAATATTGATACTGCCAACTGGAAGAGATTTTCTAGTTGGTGCCTAGCCAATAACCAGGTCACTGTCAGGAATTATGTACCATTGGTTGTAAAATATTTATGTCTGCTACTAGCTTCTTGTCCTCATTACTCCAATCTCAGGATACATCTGGCAGCCATTTCAGCATATCAGCCCATGGATCTTTCACTTTCTTCAGTGTTAAAACAGTTTCTAAAAAGGGAGTGTTACACTTGAGACCACCGCATATACTGAGTGTTTTTTTTCTGAGATCTTAATTTTGTGCTGGAAAAGCTAACCATATCTCCATTTGGAACTGCACATCAGGTAGATTTAAGGTTCATTACATTGAAAACTGTTCTTCTCATTACACTGACATCTGCAAGAAGCGTATCTACGTTACAAGCTTTTATGGTGAGTGGACACTATCTGGTCTTCCATAGAGATAGGATGCCATTAAGTAGAAATCCCTCATTCATGCCCAGCATTGTTTCACAATTTGCATTGAATCAGGCCTTCAATCTTCCAGTGTTCTATTCTGACCATCTGAATCTGGGAGAAAGTATTCTATATACTTTGGATGTGCATAGGCATCTTAGGTACTATCTTGACAGTACCTAGTCCTTTAGAAAACCTGATCAGCTGTTTATGTCATAATTTGTACTAATAAAGCACAACCCATGTCAAAACAGACCATTTCCAACTGATTTTCCTTGGCTATTGCTATTGCCTTTGTTATTTCCACCATGGAAAACCACTTCCAGGCAGTATCAGAGATCACTCTACGTGGGCCTTGTCTTCTTTGAAGGCATATTGGAAAGGAGTAGACTCAAAAAATATTCTAGAGGCAGCTACATGGTGTACTTTATATACCTTTACAAGGCATTATAAACTGGATTATTTTTCTAGATCTAGTACTGGCTTTGCTGGAACCATTCTCAGGGGTTCTGGTTCCATATCCTTCCTCTTCCAGGCTGGTAGGCTTTAGTAATCAATGCATATAGCCTAAAGAATATTGCTGCTGTGGGAATGATGAGCATAATACAGTTGTGTAAGTTGCAGTTACCCATAGCAGAAGATGTTTAAATTCTTTACTGCTGCAGTAGCTACTCTCACCTCCAATCCCCTAGTATTGTATATAGTTACTGTTGGGAAATAGTTTCATGGTTATTTCTTGTTTGTTTATTTCAGGATGAGTATGTTGTTATTTAACATTTAGGCAAGAAAGTCCTAAAGATTTTCCATTCTGACTGCTGATTTTCCCTCCTCAGGGCTGACCAGTAAGCATTCGGAGTGGAAGTGTGGAAGGCAGTCAGAGCTTTTGGAAACCGGCCACTTGGTTGTTGTGTCTTGAGCAAAACGCAGCCAGTATAGCCTAAAGGTTACTACAGCACTGACGAGTTTGAATATCTACTGTTATGAGTAAATTGCAGCTTACAGAGTACTACTTTCACATGTTTAAAGTATGTTTGCTTGGATGTATATTTTACAGTTCTCCCACTTATTCAGTAATTTTACTTTCTTGGTTTTGCTTCCTGATAATCTCAGTCGCCCAGCATCACTTTCATGTTCAAATGCAAAGTGTTCCTGATTCTTCTAACCAGCTTCTGGGCTTTTTTCTGTCACTCATGCATCTTCCTTTAGAACAGTGGAAAAGGTATCACTGAAAGTCTCTGAACTTTGTTGTTGTCAAAAGATTGAAAAAGCAGAGTTCTATTCAGCTAACTGGCTCTCTGTTTCTTTGGAATATTTTTTTATTTCCTACAAATCCTGTTCCCCATTTAAAAATATATCCTCCCAGGAAAAAATGTTCTGAAGACAGCTTGATAAATAACATGAATCTCTCACCTATCTCTTCACATTCCATAATTGCCAGGATAAATTTGTTTCTCTGTATGGTGTATAGGGAGTAATCATTTTCCACACATAGGCACGCTTGTATACACACACACACACACAAACACACACACACACACACACACACACACACACACACACACACACACACACACACACACACACACACACACACACACACACACACTCTGGTGTCCCTAATTTTTAATGTTTGTTCTGCCACAGTTTTGTCAGGTGCAGCTCTTTCTGCTGGTGTAATTGTGTGTGATCTTTGCTAGTGTCAGTCTCAGATGCTTTCAGGTGCTCAGATTTAGAGTTTACACAGTTTGCCTTCTCAGTTGACTAATCTTGCTGTGGAACAGCAGTCTAGTTGCTTATTTCTACCTTAATAAAATTAATGCAGTCTATTCCTTCCAGCTTCTCTGATGTAGCAAAAACATCTCTGGTTTTCTCTGTGTACACTTTCTAATGGTGCTAATTTTTGAAACCTCTTCTTAAGAAGCCTCGTGTTCAGTCAGTCTTTTCTTCACTCTAACTTCTGCAGTTTTATCAGCACATCTGAATTGTTGTATAATTGTTATTCTATTTTTACAGCTTTTTGGCATTTGACTTTATGAATTCTCCCAATGTTTAAGTTTTTAAACACGTCTGAGCACATTTAACTTATTTTTGTCCTGTACGTTAGTGGAAGCCATCTCATATTCTAAAGCTGAAACTTGAACTGCATTTTGCTGAGCAGTTGCAAGATTCTTCCTAGACAGAACATTTTCTTCTTCTTCTTTTCCAGTTGATTTTAGCTGACATTTTCCAAATATCTTCCTTGTTGCCATCCAGACAATGAAATTACTAGCCAATGACCAGCTTTTACCCAAATTCATAACTTTTTCTGGCTATGTAATAATTTGTTAATTTTCCCACTAGGTGAGCTGTAGTCCAAATATTGCTTGTTTGGCAGCCATCTTGGACGTGTGAATCAAGTTTGAGCAGAGTAAAAGTAAGTATTATAACGTTAGGAGGGGTATATTTGGCAAAGAACTTAGTTTCTGATTTAAGTGTAACATATGGATGAAGAGATGTTATACAAAAACAATGTGAGAATTTATTACAGGAAGTTAAATTAGTGATGGGTTTATGGAAAACATTCAGGCTGACCTTCAGCAACAAAATGTAATATACATTCAATACTGCTGGGTAAGTTAGCTTTTATGGGAGGATATTTGTTTCCAACAGGCAACAACAACAACAAAATTAGGCATGTTCATTATAATATGAAAATTCTTACATAATCTTATAAAGAAATGTATTATATACAATGAGAAAAGTAAAGGAGGACATGATTATTAAATCCATTGCTATGTCTAGTGTCCTTGTACTATGAAGACACTGTAGAGATTGAGAGCGAGAGGGAAAGAGACTCTGTTAGAGAAGCTTCTTACATCAAAATGTTTTGAACATTGGAAATCTGGATACAGAAAATAGAAGAGAGTAATAATGGGAGAAGAAATAGAGGAATACAAAAATATTTTTGTAATATGGAAGTTGAATATGAGAAGGTTAGCAAGTAAGAGGAAACAATGCTATAAAGAAATGTTGACATTTTTGTTTTGGCTTGAGGCATGGGTTAATTTAATAAGGAGAGAAAAAAAAGATTGTATGATATATCAAAATGACAATACTTTATGTAGAATATTTTGCTGAACAAGTGGGCAGTAAAAAGATACATAATGTTCAAACTGGAGGAAAAATGTCTGTCACATTTCAGTGGTGAAAGAGATAGTAAGAGTATTTTTCTTTGATGTGCACAAGAGAGAAGGTTTGGGAAAATAATTAGGAATTATGAAAAAGGTAAGAATTGAATGAAATAAGATTATAATATAGTGTTATATGGAGAGTATAAAGTAACAGAAAGAACAGATGGGTAGAAATGAAAATATATTTTTCGTATGTAATTTATTTGGAGAGATATGTGTGAAGAGTTGTAAAATAAAGAAGGGGGAAATGAAAAATGCATTGAGGACACTAGAACTTGTAAGCACTAAATAAACTACTAATTACTAGAGCACTAAACCTTCCTCATTACCTAGAGGAAAACAGTTTTTGCACTGACTTTCCTTACTTGCTTAGAGAAAAACAGCTCTTGTACTCACTTATCTAGAGGAAAATAGTTTTTTATTCAGGCATGTCCAAGGGTCAGCTCACAGTGTTCTCTCCTGTCTATCTGATGAATCTGGGCATCTTGGGGCAATGTAGAAATTGCCTCATGTACACAAACAACCCTCTCCTACCACCCAACACTAAACCTGTGAGAGATGCACTTATCTAGCCAAACTGGAGGTAAAGCTCTCTCCAACCAAGACTGAACTTGACATTCAAGAGGAGAAGATAAACACTTGCACCACACCACACTTATCACATAGTCTCACTAAATCTACACCACCAAAATCCACACATAGAAACACAAAAACATTCACGGAGGCTCTGAATAATAATCTGCCCAAGCAACAGAGACCTCCAAATCAGAAACACAAGCAACTTTCACCCCCCAACACAACACAAATTACGCATAGCCCACAGACTCAGTGTGCCACTCAACCACAGCCAATAAGACAAAACAACGTATCCAACACACTAGTCATAGGTGACTCTATAGTCAGGCACACTGATGTCCCACTCACCAGGCTAAACTGTCAGCTGCCTGTCGGGTGCCAGGATCCTCCACATAACACACTCACTCAGGTCACTCCACAACAAGTACAAATATGACTGTCATTGTCCATGTTGGTGTGAACGACCTGAGACGTACCTCCCTGGACTACATGAAAAGAGACATGGAAGAGCTCTCCGATCTTGTAGCCCAGGCAGGTATGACCTTAGCCCTGAGTAGCATTCTGCCATCGCCCAGAATGATACTGCAGTACAAGGACAAAATGATTGAATTCAACAATTGGCTAAATTTCTGGTGTCATTCTAAGGGGATCCAGTATCTGTCTGCTTGGGATGACATGGTCGACAGACCACAATGCTTTGCCAGAGATGGCCTGCACTGCACCTGTAACCCTGGGATTCCAGATACTGGCTAAGGCTCTTGCTGCCCCTATAGTGCCTTTTTTAGGCAAGGTTCAAATGACAAATTCACCACCGTAACAGGAACAGGCAAGCAAAAACTGAGGGTAATGCTACTCAATGCTAGAAGTCTAAATCTCAAAATGCACTCACTCGAGGCACTCCTTAAAATGGAGAACATCGATATTTGTGCAGTAACTGAGACCTGGTTCAAGGCTTCAGAGAGCACCCCTGCACTACCAGGCTATAACTCATACCACACTTTTCGGCCATGTAACCTAGACCGGAACACCAAAGGCGGAGGTGTGTCCATATTCATTAAGGATATCCACACCTCCAGGCTAATTGCTCAGCATAATGCATCTGAGGTTATCCAAGTGCAACTAACTCTGGGCAAAACTGCAATCCAAATTGTAGCTTGCTACAGATCCCCCACCATGCCCCAGGATTCCCACTCCTCTTTTCTTGATGTACTGGAAAATATTAGGGTTCAACCAAACACCCTAATTTTGGGCGATTTCAACTACCCCACCATTAACTGGGAAAACTACTCATGTACCAACTCCTTCACACAACGCTTTCTGGAATTTATAAACTCCAATGCCCTGGATCAACTTATCCACACCCCCACCAGGGGCAACAATATCCTAGACCTAGTCATTACCAACCTGAGTGACCGGTGTTCCACACCTGAAGTCAACTCCTCGTTGATCCGATCCGACCATAAGCTAATCACCCTTGATATCCACATCCCACCCCCATCCCCCATTAAGGAAACCACGGTAAAATTTTCTCCAAAGCCAACTTCATGCTTCTTAAGACAGAAGTGGTGAACTTCATGACACCCATGCAGATGGACAATACAGTTACGACTGCTGAATCCTACACAAATGCACTCTATAAGCACTTACATGAGTGCATGGATTGTGCTATCCCAAACAGAACCAAGACGCTATCCTTCAAAAAAAGGAAGCCAATCTGGTGGTCCCCTGCCATAAACAAACTGTACAACAGAAGGAAGAAATTGTTGCAAAAGAGAGTAAAATTCCATAAGTGGAGGAGCTCCCTGGTCAGCCTCAGTAAGAAGCTGAGATATCTTATAAGATCCTCCAAAGCAAGCTACGAAAACAAAATCGCCACTGATTCTAAGGACAACCAAAAAGCATTCTATAGCTATGTCAAGAATCTCAATGGCAATACCCAGATCTGCTCTGAGTTACAGCACAACGGCACGAAAATTACAGAACCAACTGATATTGCCAACATCCTGGCAGATAGGTTCAGTGCTAACTTTACCCCACCCCCCACCCCCTAAAGGACCCATATCTATACAGGAAAAATGCAAAATCCCTGTAATCACAACTATGCAGGTAAAAGATGCACTCTCTAAAGCCAAAAACTCAGCATCCATGGGACCGGACAACATCCCAGGCTGCATTTTACACAAACTTCAGAACAAACTGCTTCCCACCTAACTACCATGTTCAATCATAGCTTCACATCAGGCTTTGTGCCCACTGAATGGCGTACAGCAACAGTTATCCCACTCCACAAAGGGGGAGCCACCACTGATCCCAGGAACTATTGCCCTATTAGCCTGACGAGCCTGGTCTGCAAGGCCATGGAACGTATCATCATGGAAGTCATAAACAAAGACACTGGTAACGTCCAGACTCTGGATCCCACCCAGTTCAGGTTTGTGAAAGGCAGATCATGCCTCCTGAACCTGATCAACTTCTATGAGGCAATCACCAAAGCCATAGATGAGGGTAAAGTGGTTCACACAGCCTATCTTGACCTCGCCAAGGCTTTTGATACCATCCCCCATTCTGGAATTATAGCTAAACTCACTAAACTAGGTATAAATCCCTACGTCACAAGATTGGTTGCCAACTGGCTCACTGACAGAACCCACACTCTAAAAGTTGCACACTCCAAATCTGACCTCAAACCAGTGACAAGTGGAGTACCACAGGGTTCAGTCCTGTGACCTCTCCTGTTTGGTATCTACTTCTCTGAAGTACAGGCTAACACAGAAGGCCTCTGGCTAATGAAGTTCGCAGATGACTGCAAACCAGGAGCCATAGTTGAGTCCCCAAATGATGTGGAAATCCTACAGAAGGGCCTCACTGAGACAGATGCCTGGTGTCAGAGTCATGGCCTCAAGCTCAATGCCAAAAAGTGCATTGTCATCCCCTTTGGTAAAAACTCTGTACTCATGAACTACTACATAGGCAGCAGTCTACTTAACACCGAATGTGTGATAAGAGACCTTGGGACCCAGGTGGACAGTAGTTTGTCCTTTGATAGTCACATCACCACAGTAGTCAGGAAGTCTTTCTACGTGGCACACCTCATCATAAAAGGGTTCTCATCCAGGAAAAAAGAGGTCATTGTTCCCCTCTACTCGACATTCATTACACCCATTGTAGAGTACAATGCCCCTTTTGGAATGTACCTCACAAGACATCTGCAGCAGCTGGAAAGGCCATAGAAGTACCTCACAAAGAGGATTACTTGCCTCAAACAGATGCCCTACACTGACTGTCTCAAAAAACTCCAGCTTTACTCAGTAGCATATCGCCTACTCCGAGGTGATCTCTGCCTAACATATAAAGCTATGTCAAACCCAGAGCTTTTGGACATGCTACACCTAAAGAAATCCCAATCCCTCCCAGCTACACACTCTAGGGACCTAAACCTTGTCACCACAATAAACAGGACATGCTGGAGGGATAGATCCCTGTCCCAGAGATTTCTCATACTCTGGAACAGGCTACCCATCTATGTCAAGCAAAGTTCATTAGCACTCTTCAAGAAAAATCTTGGTAAGTGGATGGGAAATAGGAAATACACCCCAGGGATCACTTCTGTGTCTCTGCTCGACAGTGGCACAGGAAAATAACTTTCTTTGGTGTCGCAAGCCAGGGAACCTTGTTGGCTAGGCTTACGTAGGCCCTCTGGCCGATAGCCTAGTATCTACCTGTGAACCTGTGAAAGTTAAAACTTTGGGCATAGACAATGTGTGGGTGGGCTAAAAATGTGTTTTATTGTAATAAGTCATTCTTCATGTAAACAGAGCAAATTTTTTGTATCTATTTGTAGAATTACAGCATGAAGAAGCGTTGTAAATAAACCACCTCTATTCTTTGATACTTGCTATGGAAGCCTTCTCTCTGACTGAATGTACCACCAGCTCTGGCAGATAGGACCTTAGTTTAGCGTGTCATTTGAATGATGATAGTTCAGGAATACAACTACCCCTTATAGTGTAGTACAGTGACAGTAAAGGAAAATTCCATGGACTTGATGTGGCAGTAGAATCCACAGCATTCTGCTATTCCTATCATCAAAGACAAGTATGCTACCTTTTGAGCCACTGACATTGCCATGGACACTGACCAATGTTTTCTTTGTCCAGCCATATCATCTTTGCTGTACACTTTTAAAACCTCAAACTCCGCCTTCTTTTTTCTTAGGCTTCTGACATTACAAAGCACAACTGTGTGCATTACTTGTATCTGTCCCCTCACCACATATATACTCACAAACACATACATGCGAGCTCGCTCACCCACACACACACACAAACATACACACACGCGCGCGCGCGCGTGCGCGCGCATGTGTGCACACAGCATCTCCCTGCTGTTCTTCCTGCTATTAGTATTACATTTGATCATGGAATTGTCTGCTTCCCTGACCATTTTCTACTTGACATTCTTTCTTTTGTCATCTTTCTTCTTGGTCATCCCTCTTACTATGTGCAAAAACAGAGTTTTCTTAATATGTCTTTTTTCATTCAAATACATTTAGGGGTTAGAGTAAGACAAACTGAAGCAGACTTCATGGAAACTACAACTTTGCTTTAATAAGGATAAGAAGAAGTGGAAAGGCAGATTGGCAACCAACTTATTTTAAAATGCTTAAAATTTATTAATGGAGGGTGGCTTGATCAGACACAGAATGAGTCTAGGAAAAAGGGAACAGTGCATACTGGAAAGGGTGGGTGACATGTTAGATCAGACAGTGTTTGAGGGTTTACTTTTCGAAATTTATGGAAAGAAGAGGATGTGGAAAATTTTGAAAGATGAAGGAGTATCAGAGCATAGTATGGGAGCTAGATTGGGCATTGTGTTGGCTAGTTAGGGAAATAAGGACAGACAGTGCGATATGAAGGGAGCATCAAGGGGCAAGACACATTGGAAAGGTAAAAAGGAGAAAGGATTGTAGAAAGTGGGACTTGGACAGAACTAGCAAGGGGCAGGAATGGAAGACAGAGCAGAGAGGCAGGTAGAGAGGGGGGTAGTGGGGGTTGTATGCTGTAGGAAACAGGGAGGTGGTTGGGGATGAGTGTGTCCAACCAAGTGGAGATGAGCTTTTGAAAAGTAGGTGGGAAGCATGAATGGAGTGAGTCAGGGGGGCAAAGTTAGTGCTGGCAAGGCAGAGAGGAAAGCAGGTTGAAATAGTAGGGTATAAGACGAAGTAGGAAGGGAGAACCATTAGCAGCTGGCTAGGAGGAAGAACAGAGGAACCAGTATTATATAGGCTTAAAAGGAGACATTGAGCCCAGAGGGTGTTCTGCCAGCAGAGGACTCGGTCACTAAGGACATTAGGTGGTAAAGAGAGAGGGTAGAGGTAGAAATAGTTTAAGGCTTAACCCTTACCTGGATGGTGTGGACTAAGCGTGGTGATCAGGGAAGGAATGTGCATCAAGATGTAGATTATATGAGAATGAATAATCTGGTAGAGGAAATACCGGAAGAAGCTGCAGAAAAGAGCATAGAAATGTTTAGGTTGTGCAAGAGGTTTGAGATGCACAGTTGTATTCAGGAAAGTATTATCTGCAATGAAGACCAGCAATGTCAGGATGTAGAAAATCTGGCAGTTTAACTGCTTGTTCAGGAAGTGGGTTAAGGAACAGGAGATTAAGGTTTGGGGTGGTTGGTGAGTGCTTAACAGGATCAACTACTTAGCAATGACAGACTCCTGGACAGTCCTCATAGGTCAGTGTTACTGAAACACAGGATGGAAAAGCATATATGTTATGATGACTGCCTTTATTTATTTATTTAACATTTGTTTACCAGGAAAGTCTGACTTGGAATAAAGCCATTTTCAGTGGAAGCCCAGGGAGAAACACTCCAGAAGCATGTCTTTGTAACATGGGAGGAAACCGGACTACCCAGAGAAAACCCACACAAACCCAGAGAGGACATGCAGACTCCTCACATAAGGCACTCCAGCTGAGAATCAAACTGTAGAACCCCTTGCTGTGAGGCGACAATGCTACCACTGCACCACTGGGCCATTCCTTTAAACAGAAGTGAAGGGGGACTGAACGGGAACACTGCTGTGAGGGACAATTACAGCTGCTGGGAGACAGAGGAAAGTAGGAAAGAATGAAGAAACATTCAGGCAGGTCAACAAATGAAGTAAGCTAGTAAATAAAGAAACTTAAGTATAGATCATAAAGGATACCCAGAAATGAGCAGGCAAAGTCATAAAAAGACAAGAGGACAGGTAGAACTGAATAGGAAACCTATTACTGCAAAAATAAAAGTAGGGGAAAGGTGGAGGGCAGAATGTAATAGAGCAAACAGAAAAACTGCAGAGATTTTAAGGAAAAGAGGCACAGCTGAGAACATAAGCCAGATGAAAAAGTAAAGGCTGTGGTGTAAGGGAAGGTTAGTGTGCCAAGAGGGACAGCAAATAGGTATGTAAAGATAGAGGGGGCAAGGTGGTGCTTAGCTGTGCCAGATGTTTGGGCAAAAAGATGACTAATCTGGAAGCCATTATGATCAAGATAACTGAGATGTAGACCACCAGTAAAAGAGGCTGGAACATAGAAATACCAAGATAATAGGGCATTTAGGAATATTGATGGTGAAGCATGAGATAGATATGACAGTATGTCTGGAAGAGATTACCGGGTGAGGTTATGAAGAGGACAAGATAGGACAGTGTGAATATAAGGAAGGAGAGAGGTTGGGCATCTGAAGGAGGGGGTGACAAACGGCTTCCTAGTACTAAAGTTGTTAAGAGCAAAAAGGGAAGGTATATGGTTTTCCTTTACAGGTCATATGGTCCAACTGCTGGGGATAATGAGTTGGTTAAAGACAGTATTAAGGGACAGCAGAAAAGAAAAGGGGGGTTTGATGGGAGGTCTCAAACAGTTACACCTTATCTTTCAGGATGAGCAGACTGGCTAATAGAAGTGTATTCTAGAAGAATTTACTCAGGATGTAACTTTTGCAGTCAAAGATGGGGGGAATCGTTAGGTTAGTTCTCCACAGAAAGGGTGAGGCAAGGGATATGCATGTTAAGAATCGATGTGGTACACATCATAGTGACCATGAAAAGGGAAATGGACTTGAAACAGAAAGATCAGTTGCCTGGATTACATGGCTGAGTGTGTGAAAATAAGATTAGCAAATTAGCAAGGATTTTTGGGGTATGAGAGGAAGGGTTATGAGTGTAGGAAATATGGTAAAAAAATAAAAATTGTAGCTGAATTTGTCAGCCGTGTAAATTTGCTCTGACTTCTGGCTCAGTGTAGGTAGATCCATTTATAATTAGTTCTGCACACTGTCTTTGAGGTTGCAGACAAAGCTAAAGAAAGCCTTATGGTTGTCATAGGCCTGGAAGACTATTTTTACCTCCACTTTGGCTTTGTTAGACTTGGTTTGCCCTGTGAGTTGCTTGCTTTCATCGAAGAGGGAGCTTTTATCCTGCTGGATATTGCACTTCCTAATTTTTGCCACGTATTTCTTCCTTTTGTTTAAACTCCCTTACTCTTTTCAGTAAGTACCATGATATTTTTTATACTCACCAGAGTCACCACCAACTTTTGCAGAGGGGACCTTGGTTTAACATATCAAAGGAAGGATAGCACACTCAAGAGTGCATCATCTCCTCCCCACACCCACCCACATGCTGCACTGCAGTGCCACTAGGAGAAAATTAATGCAAGCACCTGAAATGAAAATACAGCCCACAGCTGTCTTATCTTATAACATCAAAGGTGAGTATTACTTGCTAAGCCACTGACATTAAAAAATCGGCAACCTTCTAATCTTTAAGCATCAAAGGTGAGAATGCTCTCTGTTAAGCCACTGACACTGCTGTCAATACTTGTGACAGTACTGCTTACAACAGTTCTAGTTGTTGATCCAGTTGGAACTTCAGTTTATTTGTGTTGTACTGATATATGCAGATCCTGTACAGCATTTTACTTTCCCCATAAACAATACAGAACCTTGGTTAAACTGCTGTATCACCTATTGCATTTCAGGCTGCAGATTTTCCCTTGGCTGGTTTGGAATAATCCTTGTCATTAAATATCATTAGCTGCAGTATTTCACACATTCAGTACCCTCTCAGGGAAGTGCTACTTATTTAGGTCCCATTGTAATTTACTCGCCTGTAGCATCAACTGATGGCTCTTTTTCCAATAGTTGTCCTGTCTTAGTACTCTTCCATCCCCTTCTCCCTTGGCAGTTTGAAGGAAAGTTGTTCATCTTTTGTCCTTCCTCTCCTTCTGACTGTTCATATCCAGACCCACAGTCTGACATCATAGTTCAGTCTGTCCACACTTTTCAGTGTTTTGATCATCCCCACCCCCCATAATTCAAGCATTTTGGTGTCATCCTTTGATTACAGATGTCCTTCCATATCACTGTTGCAGTATTCCTTCACTGAAGGGATCTCCTGCCAAGGATAGCCCAACATCCGACCAGTATACCAAAGCCTTTAGATTTTTTTAGGTGCTGTACATCACACATATGCTCCCAGAGTAGGGCATAAAAGTGTGGTGTGGACATTAGTACTCAGTTCTTCTTTGCTGCCAGTCTGAATGCCATTATCAAACGTCAGTCTAAACGTCTTCTGCTTTGCTGCTTTCCAAGATGTCTTCAGGTAAGTACCACATTGGAGTTTCTTCTCTGTTTTTTTCCTCAGTATTGATGTTACTTGTGTTCATATCATCCAAGAAAGGAAACTGTCAGTGTGGGAGGCGGATTCCCCATAAAGATTGTCACAGCTAGTGTCTTTTTGTCTAGGTACTTCCAACGACCATACTCATTCCATCAAGCGCTTTTCTCTGAAACCCTCACTAGTCACTTATCTTCCCTCTCCATATACCCTGAGAATCAACATCTTAAATTGTTGGCTTAGGGTGCTATGACAGAATCCTCCCGTCCCGAGGGACAACTGTCTTCCAAGAAGAAGGCCAGAAAGTCTAGGCCTAATCTGGTTGCTGTCCAGCCTCCACTGGACATCTTTCTAGAAGCTAGTGAAAGTCCTGAAGAACATCCAGTGCTTTCATCAGATTCCTCTGTTGTAGCCTCTTTGGAGGCTGGTATGGATCCGAGTTCTTGCACCTCCTCTAAAGCTTTTCAAATGTCTGCTTTGGATGTTGAGGGAGGGACCACTACTGATTATTTCCAATGTGCTGGGGTGGGGGTGGGGGGTCTCAAATCTTAGTCTTGGAAGAGATTCCTACTACCATCATTGAATCCCACCAAGGAACTGAGCAAGACAGGGTTGTTAGGACAGATGTCCCACTTAAGAAAAAACAAAAGAAGAAGCATATTATCTCTGTTGCTAAAGATCCCCAATGTGAATGACAGGATTTTACTCAAGGCTTGTTTAATGGTTTGATGCCATAAAGCCTCCTCAAGAGGTGTCAGCCTGTGCTTCTTCCTGGAATTCCATGCCTGTTAAGAGGACAAGGGAACCAGATTCCTCTGATGAGGGCCTAGATTCTAGAGAGGAATCCCTTGCATACTCCTCTCAAATTCCTTCTCCTCTAGACTATGGCTCAGAGGAAGAGGATTCTTTGAGCACAAATTCCCCCTTGGAAGAATTGTCCTTTGGGGATACGTCTGCTCGTGTGATGGAGTACTTTAAATGGGGTTGCTTCCAGGTCTCAGATATCCAAAGTAGACACTATAAGCATCTACAGATGGAATCTTCTAAGCAGTCTGCAGTTTTTCCTGTGTTGGCAGCACTTTTAGACACCTTCTCTGCTGCCTGTGTAGCTCCTGACTGTCAGCCCTCAGTCCCTACGAAATTTGATAGGTTCTACAGGGTGCCTAAGGATTGGAAATTTTTGTTTAAATGTCCTTCTGTTGACCCTTCTGTGGTTTCAGTCTCAACTGGTAAGGCTTCTAAACTTTTGCCTCAAGCTTATTCCTTCTGATAAGGATTGTAGAGCTATGGAAAGGTTGGGTAAAAAAGTATATACTGATGCCATCTATTCATTTCAGGCTATTAATTCCCAGACCCACATGACCAGGTGTATTTTGGCTGTCCTTTCTCAAGTAGCTAAGGTTGTGTCTGATCTGCCTGATTCAGAAGGGAAAGCCTCAGCTCTTTCCCTTTTTGAGTCCACTTCCTATGTCGGTCATCTCTCCATAAAATGCAGTTATGATGCTGCAGATGCTTCTTTCAAGGGTGCTGCTTTTGGTTCTGGGATGGGGCTTTATTCATGGCTTCATCTTCAGGCCTTGTCTGTTGATATTAAAGCTAAACTTATGAATACTCCTCAGCAACTGTAGATATAGATATTCCCTTATCTAGACAACCTATTTACTCAGATTCCTTCTCCCAGCTGTCTTCTACAAGATCTTCACTTTACCACTTGTCTTTTACAAAGTCTGGGATTCACCATCAATCTCAAAAAGTCGGTGCTTATGCCCTTGTAGAATCATATTTTCTCTGTTGCAGGACTCAGACCATTCCCATGTTGGCCTCTGTTCCTGCTCCCAAGGTTTTGTGACTGACAGCCTTCTTCCAGTATCTTCTTTCTCTGTCCTCTATCACGGGCAGGGAATTTCTCAGGATTCTGGGGTTTTTGGCCTCCACCATTCCCATGCTTCCTCTTGACAGGCTCCCCTCGGGTTAATTTCTCAAAGACTTTTGGGTTTCTGTTACCATGACAGGAATGGACCCCATTCCTAAGTCAAAGTATGATTAAAGTTTGTGAAATTAGTATTGTTTCAGTCTTTGATGTTAGCCAAAAGTGCTCTTCGTAGCACCCGAAGTGTGGCCAGAAATGACTTCTTCAGCAGTTCATATGGAGTTACATGTATCAGTAGCATATTTAAATAAGACTGTAAATTCTTTTTTATGAGACCCATTTCACCTGCTACTGTTAGAACTGTCTGGGTATCCTTCTTCCACATTGCCCTCATTTCTGCCTGCAAATCCTAGTATTTTACAACTTTGTGTCTCTCTTTACGTAAGACATTTGTTATCCCTGGGTTTAGCAATCTCAATGATCAATGCTATTTTGTCTACTTTTCATGGACTACTCTGTCTGGTTTTCTCACATCTGTTTTTTGAACTGCTGAAGATGGGAGACACCCTGTGATATAAACTTCATCATTCTCTACAATTGTTTGTGTTTTATGTTTCCAATGCTTCTCAGCTACTTCAGTATTGTAGTGTTTGCACAATCCCCCTTGTAACAGTCTTGCCACATTATTATGCCTTTCAGTATACAGGCCCTCTGCCATTATTGTATCACACCCAGCAACAAGATGTGCGACTACTTCCAGTTCTTTTTTACAAAACATGTATTTGTCTGTTTCTCCCACAACTTCAATGGACTTTGTAAACCAATGTGTACATAGTCCACTGTCCTGAGCCTCTAATATTAACCTTTTATCTTTTGGTTTAAATTCACCTCTCCTTAACCATTTCTGCATCAGGTCCTAATCAGCATGAGGTGTTTGAGGAGTTTTCTGTACTTGCAACTATATTTATGTCTTTTCCATATTTCTTGCCTTCCAATCTGATCCTTCTCCTTATATATATATATATATATATATATATATATATATATATATATATTTTTTTTTTTTTTTTTTTGCTTTGTTTTTGTTGCATTCAGTTGCTGCCTGATTTTTGTGTACTTCTGGTTTAGGTTCCATTCTGCTAGATTAAGCAGGGAAGTCATCTAAGATTCATTCTCTTCATGTTTCATAGTTTCATAGTATAGTACTAGGCTATCTGCCCTGGGGCATTTGTAAGCCTAGCCATAGTGATGTGGCTTTTACCACCCCATGAAATGGTACAAAAATGTACAGAATAAATCTAGAATACTGTGCCTCTGTCTAGTAGTGACACAATGAAGGTCCCCTTATATAATAGAATTAGTTTACTGTGCCCCTGTCTAGCAGTGACACAGATGTGACCCCTGGGGTAAACTTTCGATCTCCCATCCACTCATCAAGATTTCTCTTGAAGAGAGTCAGTGAGGGACTCTGCCTAATACGAACTGGGATCCTGTTCCAAAGCATGGGAAGCCTCTGGGTTATGAATCTATCCCTCCAGCATGTCCTATTCATACTTGTGCCGAGGTTTAAGTCTTTAGCTCTCGTGGTCCTGATGGATTTGGATTTTTTGAGGTGGAGCATGTCCATCAGATCCTGATTGGACATGGCCTTGTACGTCAGGCAGAGATCACCTCTGAGCAGGCGGTATGCTACTGAATAGAGCTGAAGTTTCTTTAGTCTGGCGGAATAAGACATATGTTGGAGACCCTTGATCCTTTTGGTGAGGTACTTTTGTGGTCTCTCCAGCTGTTGCAAGTGCCGGGTGAGGTACATACCAAATGGGGCATTGTACTCAATCATGGGTCTGATGAGGGAGGAATATAGGGGTACAATGACATCCTTGGATCTGGATGTGAATCCCTTCGTGATGAGGTGTGCAAGGTAGAATGTTTTTCTAACCACTTTGGCAACGTGGGTGTCAAATGAGAGGTCGCTGTCTACTTGGGTCCCTAGGTCTCTGATTACTTTTTCCGTACTCAGTGGGTTGCTGTCTATGTGATAATTTGTGGGTACTTTGTTTTTTCCAAAAGGGATGACTATACATTTTTTGGCATTTAGTTTAAGGCCGTGACTACGGCACCAGTTGTCCGTTTCAGTGAGGCCTTTTTGTAGGATGTGTGTCTGCTGGTGTATCGACCATGGCGCCTAGTTTGCAGTCATCTGCGAACTTTGTCAGCCACAGCCCTCCCATGTTTGCTTTAACATCTGAGAAATAAATGCCGAACAAGGGGGGGTCCCAGGACAGATCCCTGTGGGACACCACTTGTGACTGGCTTTGAGTCTGACATTGCTCCAGCGATTTTAACTTTATGGGTTCTGTCCTTTAGCCAGTTTGCAACCCATCTAGTGACATAAGGGTTTACTTTTAAGCTGTTTAGCTTATCTATGATGCCTGAGTGGGCTATTGTGTCGAAGGCCTTAGCCAAGTTCAGGTATGCTGTATGGGCTGCTTTGTCCTCATCAATGGCTCTAGTGACTGTTTCGAAAAAGTCAACCAGGTTTAAAAGGCAGGATCTGCCCTTTACAAAGCCGAACTGGGTGGGGTCAAGTGTCTGTAGGTCCCCTATGTCTCTGTTTATGAGTTCCATAATGATTCTTTCCATAGCTTTGCAGACCAGGCTAGTTAAGCTTATGGGGCGGTAGTTTCCAGGGTCTGTAGAGGCACCCCCCCTTGTGGAGTGGGACCACTGTTGCTGTACGCCAGTGTTCAGGTACATATCCCAAGTAAGGCTAAGGTTAAATAGCATTTTTATGTGTGGGTTTAGCTCCTCTTGGAGTTCACGTAACACGCACCCCGGGATACCGTCAGGTCCCATTGATGCTGTGTTTTTTGCTTTGTTTAGGGCGGTTCTCACTTGGACATCTGAGATGACAGGGAGATTACATTCAGCTGGGATAAGTATTTCTTCTTTTGGGGGTGAAGGAGGCGAGAAATTTGCACTGAACCTGTCAGCCAGAATGTTAGCAATATCTGTGGGTTTAGTGTATTTTTTGTTGTTGTGAACCAACTCTGAGCATATCTGAGGGTTTCAAAACTTTTACTATGTTTGGATCTGATGAAGTTAGCAGATATGCATGCAGTCCTACAATTGCAGCTCTATATATGTGATCAGTTTCAAAGAGGCCCATGCCTCCTTCAAAATGAATATATAATCTTGGTGTACACTGATTTTTATATATCATCTGATAAGCGTGAAGCATTTTTCTTATTTTCCTGTCCAGCTAATCCCATACCGTTTGTGGCCAGTCATCCCAATAAGTTAGAACAGGAAGAGCAAATTGGTTTATAGCTTGACTTTGTTCCTAGATGTCAGGGTTGTTTTCAGCATAAAAATATTCTTTACTGAGTTTTGTTTGCATTTGTTCAGGTTTTATTGTCAATCCTTCATCAGTTTCCAAGTATTTATACACTGCCTCTTGCTCAAGTGCCTTTATATCACGCTCCTGTCCCAGCCTGATATTTTCTTGGTGCTGCAGCTTTCTCGCTTTAAATGCTGCTTCTGCACATTTATTGAGACCAAATTACATTTTTATATCATCTGAGAAAGTTTTGACCACTTCCAGTTGTGCTTTCAGCTCCTCATCTGGTTAACTATACAGTTTTAAATAATGCACAAAAAGAAGATGAGAAGTCTTTACACTTTATTGTTACTTGGTACCAAATTGTAACCATGACAAAATCTGTTAAGCAGACAGCTTAATGAGGTAAGGGCAAGACAAAAGAGCAGCAGTGACAGAGGGACCCTGAAATATCCTCATATGAATTTTTATCCCTAGGATAATAATTTGTCTTTTATCATAGTTTAGCTGCAATGTGGTTTGCCACTGTTTCATAGTTAGTGTAATATAATTGATCAGTGTAGGGTGCATCTTATACATCTGCAAGCATTCCTTTATCCATGAATAAGGGATGCTGAAAAAAAGCTTTTTTTGTAATCTATACATGCCATACGTAGATTCTTTCCCTTTTTATCCATGCCGTACTTAGAGTCTTCCCCTTCTTACAATTCTGCGTTATCACTTTAACAACATATGATCCTTTGTTCCATATGTCTTTCTTTTGTTACCCCTCAGTTCTATTGCTATGATTGAATTTTCTTCTAAATGATTATAAACTTTGTCAGTATCAGTTCCAGTATATAGTTTATACTTTGTCGGAAGGCAAGTTATTGGTGTGTAGTTTTTAAGATAGATTGCAGGATCACTCTTAAGGAGGTGTATCATTTTTCCTGTTTTTAATCAGGTTGGTGTCTTCGGGGTGTGCATATAAGTAGATGTTCTTCGTGTTTCACTTTTGCAGTCATCACTTGTGGAGGTTATCCCTGCTGTGGTAGCCCTCGGCCGGCCCAAATACCAGAGTCATTGTTTTTCTACATTGGATGCAGTCGCCTCTAGTCTGACATCAGGTTGTCAGTGCTATAAAGCAAGGCAGCCGACGTCAATACATCAGTCTTTCTTGTTGTCGAGCCCATAGCAGAAGCAGTTCGCACGAGTGCCAGTCGGTCACTACCTGAGTTTAAATTTCAGCTGAAAATATCTAAAGCTAAGTACCCCGTTGGGGACCCTTTTTTCTTGCACTAACCAATGTCCGAAAAAGTTAACAATTGTCTTGCCTGAGGAAAGCAGATCCCACACTGAGACTTCCATTCTTACTGCATCACTTGTTTAGGCCCAGACCATGACGTCCCCTGTTGCCGATTCTGTGCCCTCTTTAAAGCAAGAACCATTCGCCGTAGGGCTGTTATTGTAGACAGTTATTTTCGTGTTCTGTCTTCAGATTCCGATATGGATCAGCCAACAATCCGTGGACATTCTGAAAAAATGGAGAGATAACGATAGAGACAGACCACACAAGGCTAAGCCTTCTGACGACTCTACTGCTAAGCAGGTCGTCAGTTCTCCAGGATTCAGTGAGCTGCTTTCGTAACCCCTGATGCCTGATTCGATATCTATTCAGGCCTCTACCAAGACCCTTTTGGAATCCCGTATGCCGCAGAAATCTTCTTCATCTTCCGAGCCTTTGGCTGTCTCTGCCTTAATTGGGTCCGGAGCTACGATGCAGGCACCGGCTTCCAAGGAGGCCTTTCGCACTACTGAATCTAGACAAAAAAGATGTCTTCTCTTCCGACTACCGTTTTTCTCAGACTGACGTATTCTCTCAGGCCTAGAAGCCAGGCCTCTCCTGGAAAATCAGCTTCTAGCCACCATCTTGCTCCTGCTCCACCACCCCAAGCACAAATGCTTAAAATGGTGGAGGATCTCATCTCCCTTATCCAGGATAGTCAGGCCACAACTTCTAAAAGGAAAAGGCACCCTTCTCCAGAAGTTATGACAGAATAGGATTCTGAGGAATGTGACTATTCAGATTTTGAAGAGGAACAGCAACCTCTGACTGCTTCTGAGGATTCAGATGCAGAGGAATCCATCCCTTCTGCCTCTCCTCCAGAGGACCTTTCCTGTAGGGAAACCCTTCACACCCTCAGGGAACATTTCCAATGGGAATCTCAAGACTTCTCCCACTCTAAGAAAAGACTTAGAGAGTTTCTGGACCTGCCCCATCACAGACCCCTGGCCACCCCCCAGGGGTTTTCCATGAATCCAGCTTAGCCCCTGACGCCTTCCCACCTGCTCCCAGTAAACCTGACAGGTATCACAGAGTACTGGATTCTCACAAATACCTGTACAGAAATCCTCCTGCAGACCCAGAGGTCATTACACAGGGACCTAAAGGAGCTAAGACTAGTTCTGCCAAGAATCCTATTCCTTCTGACAAGGATTCCAGAGCTCTGGACAGATGGAGTAAAAAGGTATACACCTCTGCAACCTAGCTATCAGAGCACTCAACTGTCAGTTCCATATGTTAAAATATCAACAACACACTTTGGAACTATTAAAACAAAAGATTTCTACCTTTCCTGACTGTGCCAATTCAAAAAGTTAGCAGATTTACTGCACTCTGCTTGTCAAGTGGCCAAACACTCATTACACTGTGGATATGACGCCATATAAGCCTCTAGCAGGGTTGCAGAGTCCGGATCTGTTATTAGGTGACATGCATGGCTGAAGGAAAGACCTCTCCCTGATCATGTCAAGTCTAAACTAATTGATGCACCCCTGGATAAAGACCACTTGTTTGGAGTAAAAGCAGAAGAGGTGCTTAAAAAGATGGAAGACAAAGCAAAATATATGCAAACAGTAAAAGATTTCTTTCAGGTTCAACCTCCCAGGTTCACCAGGAACTTTTCCTCTAAGCACTGGTCCTTCCCTGCACCTAGCAGACAGGGCCAAGGTAAGCCCCGCAGGGACAGACCATCCAGGCCTCTATCCCAGGGCCAGCAGTGAAGCAAACAGTGGACCACTTCCACCCCAAGGCAGGGAGTTCTAAGCCACCCTTCTATGGCAAAAACTCCCACTGACTCCCCCTCACTCACCAAAAGCTAGGAGGAAGGCTCTCTCTTCAAAGAATATTGGGTTTCTGTAACAAAGGACCAATGGGACTTAAAGATCATTTTTCAGGGATACAAATTCTCTTTCAGTGACCTCCAAATTCCAAGATGGTACCTAGCCTTACCTCCAAATCAGTGGGGAGAGGCATTGAAACAGGTCCAAGCTCTCATATCCCAGGGGGCAGTAGAACCTGTCCCCTCAGATCAAACAGGCAAAAGCTTTTATTCCAGACTATTCCTTGTTCCCAGAAAAGAGGGCACTTGGCACCTCATCCTGGATCTATCCATTCTCTGAACACCTTCCTGGTGGTCCCCAGATTCATAATGTTAACTTTGCAGCAGCTGCTGCCTATGCTGACATACGGATGCCTACCTCCACATCCCCATAAGGGAATCCTGCATGAAATTCCTGCACTTCAGAGCAGGATCACAACACTTTCAGTTCTCTGCGCTGCCCTTTGACTTATCTACTGCACCCAGAGTATTCACCAAATGCTTAGCCCCAGCCATAGCATTTTGCAGACAGAGAAATATACAGATTTACGCTTACCTGGACGACTGCCTCATTCTGGCAGAGTGCAAAGAAAAGCTGCTCCAGGACCTTCACTTTGTCAAATCCCTCCTAACTTCCCTAGGGTTCACCATCAACGAGAAGAAGTCAAAGTAAACACCCTTCAGGAAGATCATTTTCTTGGGAGCATTGATAGACACAGCATCCCAAATGGCCTTCCTATCCCCAGAAAAGCAGAGCTTCCTGCCTCTCTACTTTACCCAGCTGACTTCCAGAAGTCACCTCACTGCGAGGAGTTCCTGCAAGCCCTGGGGTACATGGCATCTTGCATCCTTCTAATTCCTCTGGCCAGGCTTCACATGAGTAAACCTCAGTGGTATCTGGTGAACCTTTGGTGTCAGCACTCTCAGTCTCTAGAGACCTCTCTCCCTCTGATCCCATGCATAAGGGCCGAGTTTCTTTGGTGGGCAGAGGCCTGTGCCAAGAACAAGGGTCTTCCCTTCATCCTCTGCCCTACCAGCCAGACCATCACCACCGACACCTCAGACATTACTTGGGGCACTCATCTAGCGGGCAGGTGCACCCACGGTCCTTGGGATGCCCAGCACTTTCCCTTACACATCAGTCAGAAAGAAGTGATGTCAGTACAAAAGGCTCTGAAATCCTTCAAACCGCATCTCAGGCCAGGGGTTTTCCTTATAAAAACAGACACCACAGTAATGTGGTATATCAACAAACAGGGAGGGTCCCAGTCCTACCCTCTGTGCAAACTAGCCATGAACCTCTGGCTGACAGCCGCCTCCATTGGTCTGCACCTAATTGCCCAATACCTACCAGGTGTCAGCAACACCCTGACAGACCACCTAAGCAGAAACTTACTGGACCCCCATGAATGGCAGTTCCACAGGAAAATCTTTCTGCAAATCACTCAGGAGTGGGGGACTCTGGAGGTGGATCTCTTTGCTTTGCACCTCAACCACCAGCTGCAAACATTCTGTACCAGGGAGTATCACCTCCTAGCGTGGAAGGTGGATGTCTTGACCTTCCCATTACTCCCTCTTTGTGTACACATTCCCTCCTCTGTCTCTTATTCCCAAGGTACTGATCAAAATAAGGGAGGAGAGACCAAAGGCCATCCTCATTGCTCCAGATTGCCCCAGACAGCATTGGTACCCCTTACTGCGCAACATGACTTTACAGCCCCTCAAGCAGCTTCCCCTGATCTCAGACCTCTTGACCCAGGTGTGTGTGTGTGTGTGGGGGGGGGGGGGTACTGCACCCAGATTTGCAGACTCTCGATCTTTCAGCATGTTTAATACTTTAAAAGCAAACAAGGGGTCCCTGTTAAGCAAACAGGTCCCAGACATTATCACAGAGGCCAGAAGGCCCAGCACCAGAAAAATCTTATGCAGGGAAATTAAAAATATTTTGCTCCTGGAGCCAGTCCAGAGGGGCCAGTACCTCACATCCTTCCATTCCTCTTATCTTGGATTACCTAGCCAAGTTACTCAAAAGTTGCCTCTCCTTCTCTTCTTTTAAAATCCATGGCTCAGCCATTTCAGCCCATTACGATTCAGACCTACCCCTCTTCTCTCATCCTTTGATTAAACAATTCATCAGAGGGGCTTCTAGTATCAAACCTCCCATAAGGCCTCCCACGCCAGCCTGGAACCTGAATTATGTTTTAGAAAAACTAACCTTACCTCCTTTTGAACCTGCTGCTTCAACAGAATTGAAATACCTCTCCTGGAAGACTGCCTTTCTACTAGCTGTCACCTCAGCCAGAAGGGTTTCAGAACTTCAGGCACTCGTGGCTGTTGAGCCCTTCATCATTTTCTATGCAGACAGAGTATCCCTGAGGACTAACCCCTCCTTTATCCCCAAGGTGGTATCTTATGTAACCCTCAACCAGGCCATACACCTACCCACCTTCTTTCCCAACCCACAAAATAAGGGGGAAAGAATTCTGCACTTGCTAGACATGCACAGACAACTCAGATACTATCTGGACCGTACTAAACCCTTCAGAAAAACAGACCAGCTGTTTGTCAGCTTTGCCCCAGGGGCAGAGGGGAAGCCCATTTCCAAGCAAACCATTTCCAAATGGATATGAAACTGTATCCATTTCTGCTTCAGACAACATGGGAACCCCCCCCCCCCCAAGTGTATTCGTACCCATTCCACTAGGGCAGCCACCACTTCCACAGCCTTCCTCAGAGGAGTCCCCACCAGGGACATCTTAGAAGCTGCCACCTGGACCTCTGTCCATACCTTTACAAAACATTACCACCTACTTCTTTTTTCTAAGTCTAGGGCAGGGTTTGCTTCTGCATTTCTGCAGGGCTTGATGACCCATGCCTAGGACTCTAACCTATCCTACAACCATCTCCTCAGCTTTGGGAATCCTCCCACAGATGATGACTATAACAGTGAAACATGAAGAACATAGTACAGTTGTGTACAGTTACCATAAATATAGATGTTCGAGTGTATTCACTGTTGCAGTCCTGGTTTCCCTCTCTTCATCCCCCTTATATCCTCTTTCCCTAGGGGGACATAAGCTTCGCACGGTGGCTTTTAGCCACCAGGACCACTTTACCTTATTTCTTTGTGCTTCTGATGGGTTAGGGCAAGAAAAACTGATGTGATGACGTCGGCTGCCTTGCTTTATAGCACTGACGACCTGACATCAGTCTACAGGTGACTGCAGCCAATGCAGAAAAACATTGACTCTGGTATTCAGGCCGGCCGAGGGCTACCACAGCAGGGATGACCCTCACAGGTGATGACTGCAACAGTGAATACACTCGAACATCTACATTTATGGTAAGTGTACACAACTGTACTTTCTTACTCATGTCTAAATCTTCATGTAACAATGTTAATACTTTTAGCCAGAAGTTAGGCATTGCGTCTGGGCTCGGGGTTTTCCATCTAGGAGCTTTTCTTAATTTTATGTCAGTTTTTCTGGCCGTTACTTCATCCCATTTCATATCCTTTACATTTCAACTTCTTACTGTTTCTTTTACTTCTTCTGTCCATTCAGCGTCTTTATTATGTTGCATTTCTTCTTTTTTGGTAGTGTTTCTTTTCATTTTGCTTTGTTTCCAGTTCTCTATAAAACTTTTTTGGATCATCAACAAATTTCTTATTTTGTACTTTTCCTTTAACTTTAACTACATTTTTTTCTTAAGTTTTTCTGCCTGTGCTGATATCTTTAGTTTATTATTTGCAATAGAGCATGATAGATCCTGGCTGTTCTAGTATTGTGCATTGCTTTTATCATGTCTGTCTTCCTAAGTAGTTTTGTTGATCTGTTACCCCTTCTATACTCCTCTAACAATGACGCTTCTTGTTTTCTGTGTTCGATACTTACATGATAGCATTTGAATTCTTCCCTTCCTTTCCTTTATTGCCCTGTATTTTTGTGTTAAGACTGTATTTATTAATTTTTCTGTACAGTGATGTATCCTATTTACTTCTGTTATATCACATGAATTTCTGTTAATAGTCTTGATTACTGTGTTCATTTGTTTTATCACACTTCTGACATTTTGGGTCATATTAATTTTCTGTAATTTATTTTTTTTACCAATCTTAATATGTCTATCCATCTCTGTTAAGTCAAGCAACTCTTCCCTTAGATCTTTTTCTTCTAAATTGAGGATGCATTCTTTATTCTGCTTTTCCTGGAGCATTCTACAGAAAGTTCCAGAACATCTTCCTGTGACATATTTTCTTCAGCTACATCCTGTATTATCCATTGCTCTTTCATATGGGAGCTCACTGGCCTGTCACTCCACAACATTAAGTGCATCAAAGTTGTCACCGTTTCCTGTTCCTGCCCTTACTGTCCAACTCCATCTGAAGTTTTGTACTGGTTTCCTACTGAAAGCTTCAGGGTGTCCTCATGTGGCAACTGATCAGATGCTTCCCGTTCCATCTGTTTCTCCTTAATTTGGGGACTCACTGTTCCATCGTGCTGCGACGTTACCAAAGTTGGATTTTCTAGACTAAATCATTCACTTTGCAGGTAATCTCTAATATCAGTTTCTGTTTCTTTAACTTCTCCATTACTAATCTTTTCTGCTTTTTCCTTTGTTTTCTTATTTTTTGTATTGTAAAATTTTCCATATCCAGATACTGTATTTCTCTTCAGATATCTTTGGTGCTGCTTTTTTGTATTGATTAGTTTTGCTTTCTCCTTTACATAAATATTGCATCATACTAATTATCTTTTTATTTCCCATGTCCATGTTTCGTCTTCATATGTCTCCTGCTCCACTTGTTTCTCCTTATTTAGGGGACTAGTTCTATCATGCTGTGGCATAACCTGTGTTAGACTTTCTACACTAAGTCATTCACTTTGCAAGTATTCCATAACTTCAGCTTCTATTTATTTAACTTCTGCTTTACTAATCTGTTCTACATTCCCCCTCTGTGATCTTATTTTTTGTATTGTGAAATTTTCTATAGCTGGTTGCCTTTACCTGTATTTCTCTTCCAATATCTTTGGAGCTGCTTTTTTTTTGTTTTGATTAATTTGGCTGTCTCCTTTGCGTAAGTATTGCACCCCAGCAGATCTCTCGTTCCTTCCCCATGTCCAGGTATCTTTTTTATACCTTTCAAAAATCTCTAGGTTTTTTCTTTATATTTTCTCACTTCCTCAGTCGCTTCTTCTTCCAAATGGTCCAAGGTTTCTTGGTCTGTGTAATAGCTTTTCATGAATCTGGTATATTAATGAATACAGATTTGCATTTGAAGCTTTGACAGTATTTCTTGTGCAATTATTTTTCTTTCTTCTAATTTCTATCTCTTTTAATCTTTTGAATATTTTTTGTCCGTAAATTCTGGTATTCTTACATAATAGTAACTATATGCAAGTTCTTTCTTATCCTCAGTAGTCCGCTCTGTCATCTGTATGGCTCTTGTTTGGTTTGTCAGTTTTTGTAGTTTCTGTGGACTACTGCTTCCTTCTGCAATAGGGGGGGCCATCCTCCTAATTCTGGCCTAACCCTATTGTAGGAGTGTTTCTGTGACTTAAGGATTCTACACTGTCATTTTTTCTAGTCCTGTCACCAGTGCGCCTATCAGGATTGGGCACTTTTTTATCCTGGGACTTGTGCACTCAGCTGTCTTTTATATTTTTTAACCTACCTGTTTCCATGATATATGCTATATAAAATACAGTCTATGTATCAGTATCATCTTGGTGAGATTTTGTAAAAACAAGGTCTACCTGCTGAAGGTACTCCCAAGACTTGACTGGATGTATTAAATTCCAGCAATACTACTCTTCTTTTCTTGCTGATATTATCTCTCCATCCAGACCCTTTTAGTATTCTGGGGTTTATGGCCTCTGCCATTCCCATGCTTCCTGTTGCCAGGCTCCATATGAGGAAGCTTCAGTGGTAACTCAGATTGGTAAAGCTTCAACGTTGCCACCCCCTAGAGTGAACTGTTTCTCTTGTTCCTTGTCTCAAACTTGAGTTCCAGTGGTGGAATCAGCAAATTTCTCTCAGTATGGGACTACCTTTTCATGCTGTAGTTCCTTCCCAGGAACTGTTCACTAACACCTCAGACCTGGGGTGGGGCACTGCTTGTTGCTGTCTGAAAGCTCAAAGCATCTGCACTCTTCATCAGAGGTCAGACCATATTAGCATAAAAGAGACGAGGGCTCTGCTTCTGGCTCTACAAACCTTTCATTCTCTTTTTCTCTCTGATCTCCTGCAAATCTTCACGGACAATACCACATTGATGTGATATATCAAGTTGGGGGGGGTACGAGGTCTTGTCTCTTTTGTTCTTCAGGCCTGAGATCTGGCTATCAGATATCAGGTGACTCTTCAGGCAGTTTACATTCCTTCAGAGTATAATCTAGTGGCAGACTGTCTGAGGAGGTCCAGAACACAGGCTCACAAATGGATGCTTCACATGGATGTGTTTCTGGACATTGTCTGTCCTTGGGTTATTCCTCAGGTAGATAGTTTTTCCTTCCCTCTGAACAGACAACTTTATCTATTCTGTATTCCTCAGGTAGATAGTTTTTCCTTCCCTCTGAACAGACAACTTCATGTATTCTGTTCCGGTGTACCAAGTCTTCTGATTTGGAAAGTGGACATAGACGCCTTGTCTTTTCTTTGGAAGGGGGTGTTTCTATATGCCTTTCCTCACCTTCCTTTGCTGCCAAGAGTTCTGCACATCATCAAGCAGGACTCCCCCAAAATCTTGTTAGTGACTCCCTTTTGGCTCAGACAGCTCTGGTTCCCCCTTCTTTTTCATCAAGCCAGGGGCAGTCACCACTAGTTACATCACTGGATGGATCTTCTCACACAAGATAAGGGATCTCTTATCCATCCTCACCTGTCTACTCTTCAGATGACATTATGGGTGATAGAGAATAGGCACCTCTTTTCTGAGGACGTGTTTTGGGTTCTGCAGGAGGCCAGTAAATACACTACAAGAAAATTATATATGTCTAAATGGAAAAGATTTTCTGTTTTTTGCCTCTCTTGCCATCAGGATCCCTTCCTAGCAGGGATTCCTGTGGTTCTCCCTTATTTGTGTGATCTGCTCTATGTTGGCTTGGCATATTCTGCAGTTAAAGCTCACCTATCAGCTATTTCTGCTTGTCTGCCCTTGAACCCTCCTTTGGCCTTTCAGTTTGAGGTCAAACATTTTCTTAAAGGCATCCTTCATATCAGACCCCAGAGAAAGCCATTTCCTCCTTCTTGGAACCTCAGTTTTGTTCTTGAAATATTGACTCCAGCCCTTTTTGAACCTGCTAGTTCAGCTTCCTTGCAACTTTGTACTTTAAAGACCGTTCTGTTGTTGCCTCTTACTTTAGCTAAGAGACTGTGAGTTTCAGGCTCTTATGGCCATTCCCCCTTTTTTAATTTTTCACAGACACAAGATGTGTTTTCATACTAATCCTTTTTTCCCCAAGGTGGTTAACAAGTTGTCCCTTAATCATTGCATTCAGCTTCCTTCCTTTTTTCCTTCTGTGCATTCTGCCACTGAGAAGATTCTCCACACCTTGGATCTGCACAGACAACAGCTGAGATATTATTTGGCTAAAACAGATTATTTGCAAATCTGAGCAACCTCTGTTTTTTTTTTTTTTGTTGTTGTTTTTTTTCATTTCATCCCAGGACTTTGAGTTCAGCTGTTTCCGAGCAAATCACCTTGTCCTGGAAGGCCATTTCCTTTTGCTATTCCTTTCATGGTAAATGTCTGTCTTTGTCTGTAAATGCACATTCTACTAGGCGGTTGCCTCTTGTGATCCTTTTTCAAGGGTTTGGATACCAGTTCCATTCTTGAAGCTGCTCCTTGGTCCTCTGTTCATAGTTTTACTAAGCATTACAAATTGGATGCTGCTTCCAGGACTAGGGTAGGTTTTGCTAGGACTATTTTGCATGGGATTGTAGGGGGCTGTTCTGTCCTTCCTCCTCCTAGTCTTCTTCTTAGCTCTTGTACTCTCCCTTCAGTGAATAATACTGCAGAAGTGATATGGAAGGACATAGTACAGTTGTATAAAATCTTACCATTAAAAGTAGATGTCCTTCTCTTCACTGTTTCAGTATTCAGTCCTGCCCTCTTTCACCCCTATGTTATGGCTCTTGTCCCTGTCTTTTGTTACCCTCCTGGCTGAGGGGTCTGGTGCCTGTAAAATCTAAAGGCTTTGGTATACTGGCCGGATATTGGCTGTCCTTGGCAGGAGGTCCCTTAAGTGAGGAATACTGGAAGAATGAAGAGAATGACATCAACTGTCATGGTATGATTTCAGGTGAGTTCACTCAGGTTTGGTGTACAAAGCAAGATGTCCCAAAATGGGCTGCCTTTGATTCCTGTTTTGTTATGTTTCACTGCTTTGCCCTACTTCTAGTCATTTCCTTTCTTTATTTTTTGTTTTATCCATTGTTTTGAATAGTCTTAATAGATATATCAGCAATGGCTTGATGCCAAAAGCTCAGCGATTAAGTATGGATCTACGCTATTTATTTATTTATTTACATTGGTTTACCGGGAAATTCCAACTGGACACAGGTCTTTTTTTCAGTGGAGGCCTGGGGAGAAAAGCTCCATAAGTTAATAAAATCATATAATGGAGAATATTACAATAGTAGTTGAATTTCAAGTAAAAACCTTGACATGCAGAGTACAAAAACAGTAGTAGGATACAGAACATACAATGGGTAATGAATATTAGAGTGATATTAAGTTGAGTTGATAAAATGATGATACCTAACACTGTACTAAGAGGCTTGGAGTTTTGTTAGTCAGGGTTGGAGCAAGGGCAGAGCCAGTGCATTTTTAGGTGGGATTTGAGAGTGGTTTTAAATAGACTGCAGGATGATAACTTGGTTATTGAAGAAGGGAGGTTGTTCCATAGTTTAGAAGTTTTGGGGTTTGGTGGTGAGAAGTATAATGTAAGAGTGTTCAATCTCGCCGTTTGTTCTTACACAAGGGTTCGGAGCCGATCCTCGGCTCCGAGTCGGCCGAATTGCAAAGCTCTGAATCTCAGAGAAGCTCGAGACCAGCCCATATCCCACAATCCTTCCTGCCATTACTCAGATCTAGTTTGCCACTGCAACAGATCGGATCGAGGAGAGCTCGGACCAGATAGAAACTTGAGTTGTTGTTGATTTCTTCAGATAAGTATTCAAATTTTTTTCTTGTTGATACTTCCTTACAGTTAGTAGTTATTGTAGAAGTGCTGTGTGTGTGTGATATATATATATATTCCCATTTTTCTTCTTCAGGCACCCTTGTGGCCTAACCTTTTTTTCTTGGGTGTGGTTATTTTTGTGAGAGTTTTATATATATAACCTGTTTAGTATACATATATTGCTAGGATTAGTAATTTTTTTCCTGTTATTATAGTTATTGTCATTGTTACTGTATAATGTCAGAAAAAGCCAAATCTGGCTTTAAAAGATGTCAGTGTGGGCAGAAAATGTCCATTACTGACAATCATGCTTCCTGTGTCTACTGTCTTGGCCCTCTCCATCTCCAAGAGGATTGCTCTATTTGTCATTCCTTTAGCGGGAGGGTCATGACAGATAGACGCAGGAAGCTTATTGACAGAGGATTGTTGAAGCCGGCCTTTCAAGAGGCTTTGGACAAGTCGGATCAGGCTTCCAAATCCTCGAAGGGGTCGAAGATGTCGGAGCCCATGTCATCGGCTCCGAGTTCATCTTCTCGGGTTCGTTCGCCGGTTCCACAGATCTCGGGCGGCCGAACATTTATCTTTTACTGAGCCCCAGATCTTGGAACCAGTGTCGGAACTGCCACCACCGTCCATTCTTCGGTCGGTGCCATCTTCGGCTCCTTCGACCCGTTCTTCCAGACCCTTGTCTGACACAGATGTGGATCGTGTCGTGCAGAAACTCATGGAGAACACGGCCCTTTCCAAGTTAATTGCAGTTTTTTCCCAGTTGGTGTCGAAACTAGAAGGCCTCCCCATATCTCCAATGGGTCCTCCTTCGAGACCCATCCAGATCTCGGAGCCGGGAGAAGATGACCTGATGATAGTGGAGCCCTCGGTGCCGAAACCGTCCATTGCACGATCGACACCTTTGACTTCGACTCCTTCGGAACCGTTAGGGGAGTCGCGGAGCCGACGGTCTTTGCTCGGTTCCAGGACCGAGAGTCGTACCGACCTGTCAGTGCCGACTCTCCCTCTCGGGGCCTCGGCACAGACTGGTTCAGCTCCGTCCTCGGGGTCGGAGCCCACGGCACCTGGTTCTGGGATGCTTCCTTGTTCTTCGGAACCGGGGGAGCCCTTAGCCAGGGGTTCGGGGGCCTTTGACCTTATGAGGAAGGTATTGTCTGCACAGACAACCACATCATCAGGGGAATCTTCTCCTTCCCCAAAAGGGCCACTTTCTGTTTCTGCTCCCACGATCCATCCCAAGCGTCGAGCCCAATTGCCTCAGCCACCGACAGAGGGTTCCCCCTGTTCCTTGGAGGCCTCACCAGAAGCCCCCCTCTGATGAGGTCCCAAGGAAATGGTTGCGCAAGAGGAGGCACATAGATTCCCCACATGAATCTCTAACGTCTGACACCGACTTGGATGAGGCAGAGGGGTCTCCCAAATCACCCCGGAGGATGTGTCATTTGCAGACATCCTGGAGATCTTGAAACAGAGGGGTGATTGGCAGTCCCTAACCCCCTCTGAGGATGAGTCGGTGCTGCTGAAGGCTTTTGGGGCTCAACCTTTTACCTTCTGGGTGACCCCGCCCTTCGATGAATTAATGGATTTGATTGCTCGAAGGGCGTAGGAGACACCTGACACAGTGGAACCAGTACCTAGGAAACCAAACAAGTTCATCACTGCCCCCCAAGATAAATCTTATCTCACCAAGGGAGTCCCTGTCGACGCTATGGTGGTGGCGGCAGCCATGAAAAAGGAGATGTCTGAGTCTTCCTCATCTGTTCATCCTCCTAATAAGGATTCTGGGACTATGGACAGATATGGGAAGTGCATTTTTAGTTCAGCAACTTTTTCCATGCGTTCGCTAAACTACCTGACCCATTTCACATGTTTGCAGAGGGATCTCATCAAGGAGCTGACAGATACCCTCCAGGATAACACAGATGCAGCTGTTTCAGATAAGGTAACAGCACAACTTAACACCCTCACATCCATAGTAAACTCATCCATGAGGCTCATCTCGTATGCAGCTGAAGGATCGAGTAGAGCTGCAGCTTCAGCGATTGCTCTTCGAAGACAATCATGGATGCGGCTGTGCTCCTTTGCTGAAGCCTTCAAGTCTTCCTTTGCCAATGCCCCTTTTGATGGTGCCACACTTTTCGGGCCTAAGGTTAAGGAGACTCTCACTCGGTGTGAGCAAGAGGGAAAGACCTTGTCTGCTGTCGGGGTCCGTTTTTCCGCTCCTACTAGACCGACCCCAAAGGGCAACGAGGCGGAAAAAATGTGGTTCTGTAAGACTCAGGGATCTTTCCAGACCACACAGAGTGATACCCCCTCCAGAGGCAGAGGAGGGGGTAGAAATGGAAGACGCCGCCCCGACAGCAGAGGGGGTCCGCATAACCAAGGCGACAGGGATTCCGTCCCTGGGAAGCCTTTCCAGCACTCCTGAATGGAGGCCCGGCTATCCTGCTCTGGAGGCAGTCTGGGGTCGCTTAGCTTTATACCCACTGGCCTGGCTAAACATTACTTCAGATTCTTGGGTAAAAAGCATTATAACCAGAGGATACAAAATCCCCTTCATTTCAACACCACCTCTACAAAGAAAATTTCCAGACGTGCCACCCCGTCTGCGAAAACTAGCAGCTGTAGAAATTTCAAAGCTGCTCGAAAACAGAGTCATCCAACCAGTCCCGGCAGACCAAAGAGGATTCAGAACTTACTCAAGGTTCTTTTTAGTTCCAAAAAAGAGAGGGGACTGGAGACCGATCTTAGATCTCAGCCATCTCAACAACTTTGTGAAGAAGGAAAAGTTCCAGATGGTCACGCTTCAATCGATCCTTCCATTCTTACAGAAGGACGATTGGATGTGCTCTATAGATCTCAAAGACGCGTACTACCACATCAAAATGGCCAGACCGTCCAGAGATCACCTGTGCTTCCGGCTGGGGGCCAGTCACTTTCAGTTTCGAGCTCTGCCCTTTGGACTCACCTCAGCCCCCAGGGTATTCACCAAATGCATGGCAGTAGTTGCGGCTCACTTGAGACGACAAGGATTCCCGGTCTTTCCCTATCTGGCCGCCTGGCCCCTCACCGCCACCACGGCCGCCTATTGCAAGCCAGAGACTATACAATCGGCCTTTGTTCCCACTTAGGGATATCCATAAACTTCGAAAAGTCTTGCTTATCGCCCTCACAATGTATTTCCTTCATCGGAGCAGATCTAAATACACGATCGACACTACTAAAGCTCCCCCCAGTAAGAGCTTCAACGCTCAAACAGCAGGTCCTACTTCTTCTAGTCAGCAAGAAAGCCCCGGCCAAACTGGTGTTAAAAGTGTTGGGACTGATGGCAGCCGCATTAATTGCAGTCCCTATGGGAAGGTTACACATGAGGATTCTTCAATGGCTGCTCTTTGCACAGTGGTCATTCCAACACCTACCCCTAATGCACGAGATCAGGATAACAGAATCTTGCAGACGGGACCTCTCATGGTGGGTGCGCGACCAGAACCTCACTGTGGGTCGTCCGTTCGTTCTACCCATTCCAACAGCCACAATAACCACGGACGCTTCCCTGATAGGGTGGGGGGGCCTTTTTCAGGGAAGAACAGTCCAAGGAGAATGGTCCAGCACGGAGTACACTCTACATATAAATGTTCTGGAGTTGAGGGCGGTGTTCCTAGCGTTGCAACACTTCCAAGCCCTCTTACCTCTAGGGACAGTAGCAGTTCAGACAGACAACATGTCTGTAGTCTGGTACATAAACAAGCAAGGGGGAACCAGGTCTTACCCGTTATGCAGAGAGGCCATGAGAATTTGGCAATGGGCAGAGTCCACGGGTCGCTTTCTGATAGCAATGCACATCCCGGGGTCATCCAACGTCATTGCGGACAGGTTGAGCCATTCCTTTTTGAAAGGAACCTTCCATCTTAGACCGCCTGTCAGAAAACCTTTCTTTCCATGGAGCCTGAATTTGCTGCTGTCGCAACTCATGTTGCCACCTTTTGAACCTGCTTCATCATGCCTCCTAAAGTTCTTGTCGTGGAAGACGCTGTTTCTCGTCACCGTGACCTCAGCTCGTAGAGTCTCAGAGCTGCAGGCATTATCGGTCAGACCACCTTACCTGATATTCCACCCAGACAAGGTTTCTTTGCGTACAAATCCATCTTTCCTTCCAAAAGTATGTTCAGTTACGAATATTAACCAGTCTATAGAACTCCCTACCTTTTTCAAAAACCATACTATCAAACTGGAGTATATGTTGCACAAGTTGGATGATCACAGGCAGCTAAGATTTTATTTAGACAGGACCAAAGCTTTCAGAAAAACGGATCAACTCTTAGTCGCTTTTGCAGACAATAAAAAGGGCATGGCAATTACTAAACGTACACTATCTAAATGGCTTGCTGACTGTATAACATTTGTATACTCTAAATCAAACCAATCCTTACCAAACAAACCTAAGGCCCATTCTACCAGATCCGTTTCCACCTCCTTAGCTCATGCGGCTCACTTGCCTTTGGACACTATTTGTGCAGCAGCCACGTGGTCTAAACCACATACTTTCATCACTCATTATAGAGTGGACAAGGTCTCCAAGGATAGGACATCATTTGGTTCCACTGTGCTTAGGAACGTTCTTCCATGAGTCACTCGGGGTCACGGAGCTAGGACGCTATTCGTGTAAGAACAAACGGCGAGATTGAACACTCTTACATAAAGAAGTTATGTCCTTACCATAACGTTCCATGTAGAGTGTTCATCTCGCCTTTGTTCTTACATTCCCTCCCTTTCCTCCCCCATGTGTTTGGAAGAACTGGTAGGATTAGAGTCTGATCGACGTGTCTTGACCCTTTGTGGGGTATATGGTCCCACGTGTCATGGGATATATGCTTAGACCATTAGTTATTGCTATGGTGAGAGAGTGTCTCTGAATGGCTGCAGAGAGTGTATGCTTTTAGCACCACAGGTGTTGGATCCTTTCGTGTGGTTTGCTTGCAAACTAGATCTGAGTAATGGCAGGGAGGATTGTGGGATATGGGCTGGTTTCGAGCTTCTCTGAGATTCAGAGCTTTGCAATTCGGCCGACTCGGAGCCGAGGATCGGCTCCGAACCCATGTGTAAGAACAAAGGCGAGATGAACACTCTACATGGAACGTTATGGTAAGGACATAACTTCTTTTTTTTGCTGTTGGTTCTTAGGGCTCTGGAAGAGGAGTATGGTTGGAGAAGGTTTTGGAGTGAAGGGATCTTATGGGGCTGGTTTATTCATTTGTATGCAAGTGAGAGGTGATTCAGGTGAAGAAGCTGAGGGAGTTCAATCCAGTCAAGTTCCCTAAATGAGTTACAGTGGTGGCTGCGGTAGGATGCGCCTGTTGCAAATTTAGCAATTCTATTGTAACAGTCTTTTTTAATTTTTTTAATTTAATCCTTAAATTTTAATCTTTTTAATCTTTTTTTTTAATAGCTTAGTAAAAAAAAAAATTTTTTTACATTTTTTTAATCGCTTACTTATTTATCAGCATTTGTTATCTGGTATAGTTTGAGCAAAAGCCTCTTTTCAGAGGAGTCCCAGGGAGAAGAGCTCCACAGTAGTAGAATAACATGCAATTAAAGAGCCTGCCACGCAGACCCTACTGTGGATCCCTGTACTACTGTCTGTTGTGTGAAGCAGCAGTGTCGTAAGGCTTTTTTTTGCATACCTTCTGTGGTTGCTCCAGCTCAGAGGAAAGAAAAATATTTCCTTTTCTCAGAGCTATTGCTACCTGGGAGGTAGTCATACCTCTCAGCTGTCTAGATTTTTCCCTCATATTTTTTTGTCTGTTCCACATAAAATTTGTGGTTTTATGACAAATCACTGAGGACTGAAGTGACTAAATAACAACATCCATTTGAGTTTCAGACTTCATATCCTCATGAAAATGCATGCTAACACAAATCGTATTTTCTAGCAACTTTCTAGGTTTATAATAGCGATGTTTAAAATCTGTTCCTAATTAATGATACATACTTGAAACTTAATAATTAATAAACACAAAATTAAACAAATGTAACTATTTACGTTGTGTACAATGGCCTGAAAAAGAAACAAAAAAAGGAACTTGAACATTTTCAGTTTCTTAATAAACGAATAAACAATGTAAAAACGATTTCCAGTTATTTCATTGAAGAGAGGTAGAATCCATTTGTAGTGTCAGTAAGAGATATGACTTTTATTCTGTCCCTATTTTTGAGCCTTTGTCCCCCTATTATTTTAGGCTTTGCTAGGTTTGTTGCACTAAGAGGTTGACAGGTATGGAGGTATGGCGGTATTGTATTTAATGAAATTAAGGATGTGGGGGCAGAGCCTATATATTAATTAAGAGTACAAAGGTTTGCAAAGACACTAAATTGCAATCCAATGAGTTTGTATTTGCATAGGTCAACTTTGACAATGGAAAACTTAAGTGTGAGGTTGTTAGAATTTAGGATGTAAAAGAAAACCTAAAACTATACTCATTTAAATTTTGTAATTATTAGCTAGATGTAACACAAATGAAACTCAGCATTCTCAGTACTTATATGATTACATGATATGCTGTTTTTAATCTAATATTTAGCAATTAGTTAGCAGCTAGATATATTGCATCTGATAAAATAAACTTACAACAGTATTTACATTATGTACACAAGTAAATCATACAGGTATTACAATCAGGAATTTCTTAATCAACAGTCTGGGGAGTAGTAGGGGCAGTGAGCAGTTCTGCAGGAAAGGACAGTGCAAAAAAAGATGATACCATGGGTGAGTTATATGTTGTATAACTAGAGAGAGGAGGGGCAAACTGGATAACAGGGAGGAAGGGAAAAGGATCAAGACAAGTTGATCATGTGGTACTACATATTTGCATAATCAGAGGACACCATCAAAACATTTGGGATTCATGTGAGTGGAGACCATAAACAAAGAAACCACAGTTTTCACAAATCCGGAAACACAGAAAGTGTTCTCAAGGAGAGAAGCCCTCTCCACCCCACCCAACACACATTTAATTAAATATACTACGTCCACAGTAACTCACCCATGGGGGAAGGTCAGTCACCCATACCAATGAAACACTAAATCTTCAGTCTATGTTTGAAGCACTTCATTGCAGCAAAAATATTGCATACAAACAAGTAATGCCATGTATTTTTTAAAGAAATGTAGGAACCTAAAACATAAAAATGTATGGTTCCCTTCAGCCATTTGAGTCATGCATGCCTGTATCCTGTTTGCCTGAGAATGCGTGCTCATCACTTTGTTTCTACATAATAGTTTGCTTTCTACATGCTGTACCACTGTATGCTCCATTTGGGTCAGTGTTCTACATGGTTATCAAATATACAGTAGCGACTGGTAACTTCAAATTAAAGGAGGGCTGCAGGAGATGGCTGAATGGGTGGGGCCAATGGGAAGGGGTGTGACCAACTAGAAAGGGGTGGAGCTATGCTCAAAACCACAATAACTGGAACTTTAATTAAATATGCTGCCCTGGATGCCATACCATCATTACGAGAGTCCAGTCAAGACAAAATGAAGTGTAGAAGAAAAAAATATTTCAGTGCATTGGCTACATGACAACTTAATTAATATCTAGATGGAAACACAAAGGTTGTGAGGCATGACAAAAATAAATTGCTTTTTAAATACATTACTGGAATGCCAGTCAAAATCAAGTATAAAAAAAAACAAGCAGCACTCAGCTCAAACCACTTCTCCTTGCACTGCAGTTCTAATTATAATTTATATTCAGCTTTATAAAATTGCCAAGTAACATGCTGAAAGTAGCAATGTCTGTGATACCCCCACTTGTAAAAATGTTTCTTATCCAAAAAAGACCTACTGCCTGACAACAACTATGTACTTGTTTCATGGGGAACACATGATCAAAGTAAAAAATGAACAACAAACAGGAAACATGCTCAAGATAAATTGCTTAAAGGATTACTGCACAAGTTATGGACCACACATGATAGATTGGCATTCTGTTTAGTTTACGGGTAAAGCCTGCAAAGATAACTGCAAGTCTCCAACAAATGTAATGAGCTTCTAAAAATACTGTAATCCTGTCCTTTATTACAAATACTGTCATATGCATTTCATTACCTAAGGCTTATACGTTATCTAGTTATGTAAATATTCTCTGCTTGGCAACAATGAAAAGGCTTTCAATGTTGGTAATTCTTTAACGGTATGCTTATTAAAGCTTACTTGCATCTTACAATCTCTGCCAAGCTTACCTGATGGTCATTAAAGCATTGCTACTTTAATACAGAGCAACAGGGCACTGCAACAGCATGCATTTTCTGAATAATAAGAAGCATAAATCAACAGTATAAAAATATGACAGAAAACCAGAACATTCTGCAAAATCAAGGACAGATGAAAAGCCACGGTCGTACTTGTGGTCTACCTTGGATGGGGGAATACTCTGCACACTTACACTGCATAACTGCTCATTGCCTTGCTTGGACACATCCAGAGCCACTACAGTGGGGAGTGGAGTGCAACAAGTAGGTCACAGTTTGAAATGTCTCTGGCTGATGGTGATGGCTCTGACACTCATACCTCTCAACCTCAGAGCAAGAAATCTGGACAAAGCCATACATAGAAGTGGGACACAGGCCCAAAAATAAAGACAATTTTTAAATATTGCTCTTATAAACTTAGAAAGATAATAGAATAGTAGTAGAATTTTTGAAGGGTATGAAATCTGAAACTCAAATGTCTGCCATTATTTTCTAACTTCAATCTGTAATGATTTGCTACTAATTTGCCAGAAAACCACAATTTTATGAAAAACAGACCAAATATGTTATGCAAAAATATAAAATTGCCACACAATACAGCTGGGAACCTGTCAAAGAAGGGACACCTTTTTAAAATTAGTACTGTTAACTTGAGCAGCTAACAAAATAAGAGCACCTACATGTATTTCTGAAGTAAAAGTAATCTATAACTCTGATCATTACAGTTATTTATAATTGTAAACCCTCCACGTTTTCTTCCAAAATTGCCATTTTGCAGAGAGATTATTAGGGGGAGAGCAACATTTTGAGCCAAAATTGGGGACAGTTGAGAGGTTTGGATATTCCTAATTCGGTAAAGCAATTTATTTGTACGTACCTCTCAATCTCTTAATGCAGGAAATCTGGACAAGGCCAAATATATTGGGGGAACATACAAACAGTACTAAAATTGCTCTTTTATAAACTTAAGACAGTTGATAGAATAACAGGTCTTGCTTTAGCATGCATTTTTCTGAAGGTTATGAAGTCTGAAACTCAATGTCTGTCATTATTTAGTGACTTCATTCCTAAATGATTTGTCAGAAAACCACAAATTTTATGAGGAACAAACCAAAAATAAGAAGCAAAAATCTATTAATTCTGCAAAATTCTGGACAGTTGAGAGGTATAGTTCAGCCGGGGCTGTCTGAGTTTGCTGCCCCCCCCTCACAAAATCATGGTCGAATGGAGCGGCCCCCCTGCAGCCATTCCAATGTCCCATTCCTTGGTTATTTCACCCCATTTGCCATAAACACTGTAATGTGTATACTGCTTTACTTCTGCAATGATATGGATTTCATTTGAAAGTTTTATTTTATATTTTACAGCATAAACCCTAATAGATGCCTGCTAAACAAAGCAATTCAGTCTCACAATGAAAATAGACTTAGCATTAAAACTTCTCTGCCCTTGAAACTCACATTCATTGAAACAGCATTGAAACCCACATTCAAAGAAAATACATTTTGCCAGTGGCAGATAAAGATTAATTTTTGGCTGTTTTCAAATCATAGGCCCCTTGAACACGAAACATACTCATGCTCTTTGATACACCTTCCTAACTGTATTAAATGATATCCCTTGTACAGTACAGTACAGTTGTTAGAGGGCATTTTAAAAATTATTGTTTTGAACATTTTTCCAGTAAACAATGAAACAGAATGCATGCACCAATAATGACAAAACTGCCCAATTCAGAACATTTCCATCATAAAAGTCTACTCAAACTTCTACAGTCCACCAGTATCAGTAAATATGCACGATCTCTGAAGAAGTAAAAGTCATGTAAATAATTCCACATTACAGAAATCTGTTAACTAATGAAGAGGTTACTGCTAGCAAAGAACTTTTATATGTCATTGTTTCATCTACAAATAAAGTGTCTGTTGACCTTGAGGAATAAATTGCCTATGTTGCATTAAAAAAAATGATAAGTTAGTAATATCGCAATAGGGAATGGATGGCAAACTGATTACAGGTTCATAGTTACTAGGTATCTTCGCCAAAGAGGACTGCAGCATCTATCCCCTTTACAACAGAATACAGTTTCAGCAATGCATCTACCTACTATGGGAGTAGAACCCACAGCCTTCTGCATCAAAAGCAAGTACACTACCTGTTGTGCTATTAACAATGTAAGCTGGCTCAGCATAAGCAGCACTAAACTTTTGTTCCCCTACAGCTCTCAGCTTCTTGTAAAATCTACTCGACACTCAGCTGTATCTCTGAACTTTGAAGCACAAGAAATCTGGAAAAAGCCAAAATGTATTTGGGGGGGGGGGTGACAAAAGCCCAAAAACCAGGGACATATTTTAAACATTGCTTGTATAATGTTGGAAAGTTGCTAGAATAAAATGCTGTGTTATCACCATACATTTCACTGCCAAGTATTGAACCCAGGACCCTGTGCAAAACAGTCAGAGCAACATACCACTATGCCAAATCATCTATTTTTATGAAAGAAAGAAAGACTGAAACTTAAATGGCTACCATTTAGTGAATTCACTTCTCACCATAGCTGTCAACATCTTAGCACAAAACACCTGAACAAAGCCAATAATGGGGGAATACAGCCCCCAAACATATTCAGTGAGTTCAGTTATCACCATAGCTCTTAACCTTCACACAAAAAACCCGGACGAAGCCAATAATGAGGGAATACAGTCCAAAAAATAGGGAAAAATATCCATTGAGGACACCAGAGCAAACCCAGGAGGACATGCAGACTCCACACAGAAGGTACCCCAGTCAAGCATCAAACCAGACAACCTGTAGCTGTTAGGCAGCAATGCTATCACTGCACCACTGGCTGTGTTAAGTAACAAAAATACAGAAACCACAGATTTTATGAGGAACAGAACAGAACAAATATGAGGCAAAAATCTGCAAATGTTTTACAAATGGTGGTGGGTAGGGAATTCAGGCTCTTGTCACTTGGACCCAAGGTACAGGGTTCAAGCCTTATTCTTTACCCACCACTATGAAGCAACTGGGGCATTACACACACACACACACACACACACACACACACACACACACACACACACACACACACACAATGCGATCCTGCAGCCTGATCACCTGTCTCTGTCCTCCATAACGGCCCACGTATGCTGTTGGGTCTCCTGTGAGTGAGACGGGAGGAGGCTGGAGCCTCCAGCCTGCAGGCGATGCAGTCCGGTGACCTTCCGGTCATCACCGCACAAACCTCTGGGCTGGAAGGGCAGAGTTTCCTGCCTTCCCTATCTGGACTGCCTAACAGAGCAGTCTGGAGCTCAGGAATGTGCATGTGTGGAGTTTTGCTCTGCCTAACACAGCAGTCAGGAACTAAGCATGCATGGGCGGAGTCCGGAAATGTTTTGGGCTGCAGTCCTGCAGTCCTATAGCACGAGCCACCCCTGCAAATTAATGATTATACTTATTGTCCAGTGTTTGACTCCAGCAATCTGCATTCACCTACATTGAGTCAGTCCCCTCAAACAAGCAGTAGTTTCTGATAAAGTGTAGTAGTAGTAACTGCTTTTTCATTTAAAAGTTACTTCTGATGTAAAAAGATTTCAAGCAGTCGGTTTCAGCTGGTTGATAAAAGGTGTTATTTTCTTAGCTCCATTGAGTCACTTTGTCTGTGCTGTTTCCCAGAAGGATGGCTCATGTTACATGCCTACTACATATTGAATCCTTGATATCCTTTTACAGCAATATACAGCCTAAAAACATCAAGCTAAACCAAATAATTTTGTTGTCACTTGATGTTCTGCCACCTTTTTGCTTCTGTATATTTATATCATCATGTATGTGTGTGTGTGTGTGTGTGTGTGCGTGTGTGTGTCTGTGTGTATATATATATATATATATATATATATATATATATATATATATATATATATATATATATATATATATATATATATATATGTGTGTGTGTGTGTGTGTGTGTGTATATATATATATATATATATATATATATATATATATATATATATATATATATATAATTTGTATTTATATAAATGTATTTATATATATATTGAACAGAGTCATTTACTTGGGTCTTTGGGTGATGCTAATGTGTTTTGAAATGCTGAAACTCTTGAAGCTGAATTGATTTTAACTGGATAATTAAATTTATAATTCAGGAAAGGGAAGGACAAATGGCATGAGAAAAATGAAGCCATCTTGTGGTTGCTGGTTATGAGTACTGTCTGTATAGAACAAATCAATGCTGCTCCCCAACACACACACGCACTCGCACACACTCACACACACACACACACACACACACACACACACTGTTGCGCTGCTGCATAGCAGTAACCTTGACAGCAGTGTAATGTTGGACAAAAGCACCTCAAGCACCCAGCAATCTTCAGCTATTCAGCTCTTTAATAAAAGTTGATGAACAAACCACAGTACCACACTGTAATGTTAAGCACTTTTCATCTGGTTCAGTGATCAAACTTCTTCAGACAACTTCTTCAGACCTTAGTCTGAATAGCTGAAGATTTCTGGGTGTTTGAGGTGCTTTTGTCCTGCATATTTGTTTTTCTACAGTCTCTGGTGTTCGTTCGTCTTTGCAGCAGTGTAATGTTTTTAACTGTTACATTTTAAAGGTGAAAGATACTGGTTTTAAATCAAATGTGATGGAACTCAGCTGGAAAATATTTAAAATACTTCAAAGTGCAACGTCAAAGTCAGTGCACAGTGTATTGGCAAACACGTATGTCCTCTAGTTAGCTTATTTCCCCACATTATGCTGTCATACCATACTACATTTCCTGTAATATTTTTCCAGCTGTCATTTCCCACTTAGTAGACACAATAGTACATTTCCTCTAATATTTTCCCAGCTGTCATTTCCCACTTACTAGAGGTTTCCAGTGTACTCCTGAATCCATTGTTTGTATTCATTAAATCTAATCACTTACACAGTCCAACACTCACATATTATCCAATGACTGGTCAGCCCAACCAGCATGCCCTTTGTAAATTGAGCATATACCAACAGAAAAAGTCTGGTCACCTGGATTTTCTTCTGTTAATATATGCTAGAGTTTTTCAGTTTTCTTGACCTAAGATGGCGAAAGGTACAAAATTTGCAATCCAGACAGTTTACAGGTACAAGAGAGTTAGGACAGAAATGCAAGGAAAATTAGGTACGTTTCTTTAGTTTTGTATAAAGTATCTGATTTTCATTGTATTTCTGCCCTGTCTCTCTTGTAACTGTAAACTGTCTGGATTGCGAATTTTGTACCATTCTTCATGCTGTGTATTACTTCCAAATCCAGTCAAGGGCAGCTGCACTGATTTATTTAATGAGTTGCACCCTAAATGTTAAGTGTAAAAATGAAGCATTTGGAAACTCATTTGAAGTATGCGGTCATAATAAATTGTCTGAATTGCAAACTTTTTTTCTTTTAAAAAACAAAAACCAAAAACAAACAAACAAGCAACAGAGATCTTCCTTTCTCCATTGCTTTCTTGCCAAAGCACGGATGTACTGTATAAGTTTGGGAAGGAAAGTCCCATACGCATGCGCAGGTCATCAGGAAAGCCCCAGGATTCCAGGAAAAAAACTCGGAAGAGCAGCACAGCACCCTTATACAAGGACATTATTTAAGAAATGTAACTATGTTATTTCCTTAAATAATGTCATTGTGTAATAGCGATAACCTATGGCTGGGTGTGGGTAATGCTGGATTTACCCCCGGTTGGCTTTGTTTGGTCTCGAGGGTTTACCAAACCACGCCAACCATGGGTAAATCCAGCATTACCCACACCCATTTGTGGGTTATTACTATATTAGCACACTTTTGTGAGTAAGGTAGTTATTTAAAATGTTCACATATAGGCCACCTTTGCAGTACCCTAAGCTATATGAGTCTTACCCACACTGCACCCAGCCAGCTGCCAAAAACTAAGGTACCTGCCATGGGCTCCATTTTTCAGAAGCTGAAGCAAAGCTACATATAAAGGACAGTTGGAGCACAAAAAGCTTCAGAGCTTTTTTGCCACACTAGAGACGGCTTTTTGGCAGGCCCTGTGAAACTGTCAATTGGCGAACAATCTTCAAGAGTTGGGCAGACAAGTCCCCATTGAAGAAAGCCTTCCACTACCTTTTATACTATGAAGAAACTTTTGATCTGATGTTGTCAATTTTCATCTGTTCTTGACTCTTGGGTGTCAGTTCCAATCCTCAGAACTGGTCCAGCCATTATACAGCTTGCGCCAGCCAAATATCTCTCAAGCTAATACTCTACCCACAATGCCCCTCTCCCATTTACCTCAGATCTCATTTGCCGCTCGTATGGCTTTCTTATAAAACTTTAATATTCTTCATTTCCCTACCAACCCTTTGCACTTGTGAGTACGTTTCCATACCCATTGGCATTTTTTCCTTCCGTCATTGGCAGTCTTTCCACTGTCCCTTTCTCTTTACTGTTTTGGTAGTTCCTTCTACCGTTCTTGGTAGAACTTCCTCCTTTTCTTTCTGTCCTTCAGTTTGTGTGTGTGGTGTGTTTGTTGACCTTCTCTGCCACTTGTCAACATGGCAGAAAAGTCCAAGGGCATGACTGGATTTTAGCAGTGCCAGGACTGCGGCTGAAACATGCCTAACTCTGACCAGCATTTGTCTTGTGTGCATTGTCTAGGCGCTCCTCATTTAGGCATATAGTGCTCTATCTGCCAGGCCTTCATTACTAGGGTGTTGGTAGAATGACGCAGTAAGCTTATTCTTAAAGGGCTTCTTAAGTCTCCCTTTGAAGAAGCTTTATCCAAGGCTAACAAGTCTCCTAAGGGCTCTGGTTCCAGAAGTATTCCCTCAGTGAAAGCAAAAGTCTCCTTCAGTTGGTTCCTCCTCAGAACTGAGAGCTAAGATTCCGATGCTCTTTGAACCAATTCCTTCTTCAACACCAGTCACTTTGGTGCCTTCAGCACCGATTCTAACACCAGCACCGGCACTGCAGTCGGCACTGGCTTCTTTATTTGCCACTGTGTGCTGACATCTCCTTCTGCATAGCAACAGGTCACACCCCCCTCTTTGGTGCCAAAAATTGATCCTCTGTATACACCCAGGACGAAGTATTCCCCTTCCATTGACCCCTTCTGTGGTCAACTTCCCAGTCCCTTTCTAGAAAGGCCAAAATCTCCCTCTGGATTGTCTGTTTGCTCCTCCAAGAGTTTCACAGAAGTCTGTGTGGTGAGGTTGGTGAACCAGCTCCTCACAGCAAGGGGTCTTTTTTCTTCCCTAACCCCTCTTCCGCCTGCAGCAGGGATGTTTTCTTCCAGGACTCCTCCATTTATTCCTCCTCTGACCACCTCAGAGGCTTTAGAGTGCCTCACTCCAACTACCGAGGTACCTATTGCTCTGCCACTGACAGCACCCTTGCCTTTGTTTCCAGACTCGGCTCTGATTTCCTCGGTTCCTTTGGGACCGATGGACTCCCTAGATCGTGGCTCTGCTATTGGGCCCAAGAGGTTTGAGTCAACTCCTGTATGTTATTCAGAGTCATCCTTTCCTCTTGGAACTCCGGCGGCTGGGGGTTCTTTCTCGGCTCCGGCCTTGGAGGTGGGTATCTAGGGATGGGGTGTGATCCCGGTTCTGAGTTTGTTTTTATCGGTTCTAGGCTCCAATCCCCCCTTGGGGGGGCCTGCTTTCCAGGCTATGGAGAGAGCATTGGCCACCGTAGGTTTTCAGGTGTCTTCTGCTGTATCGGAGTTTCATCCCCTGACCCCTTCTTACCCGGATCTTCCACCAACTTCCGCACCGGGACAGCGAGCTCAAATGTTGCAAAATATCTCAAATGAGGACCAGCCTTCTTCCAAGACCTCCTCATACATACCCACTGAGGAGCCTCCTCAGAAGAAAATGTGTAAGAGGAAACACTTGGACTCCCCTGAAGAGTCCGTCACTGAGGACACAGATTTCTATGACGTGGAGGGTTTCCCCCAGTCACCCCCAGAAGATGTCTCCTTTGGAGACATTCTTGAAATCCTTAAAGGAGGAGTCGCAGTATGTACTTGCCTTTGGTTCTTGCCCATCTGCTTCCTGGGTGACCCCTTCTGCTGACAATCTCATTAAACTGATCACTCACTGGGCATGGAATCTCCTGACTCCATAGAACTGAATACCCAGAGACCAGATAAGATCTTTTCTGGACCTGAGGACCACCAACATTTGGCTAAAGGGCTAGTAGAAGATGCCATGGTGGTAGCGGCGGCCACCAAAAAGGAACTTGCAGAGGAAAGTTCCTCTGTTCGTCCCCCTAACCAAGAGTCTAGAGCAATGGACACATTTGGAAAGGAGGACTATGCATCATCGACCTTCACCTTAAGGTCCTTGAATTTTCTGGCACATTTTACTAGGCTCCACAGGGATCTGATCAAGGAACCCTAGCAGGAGCTGTATTTGATAAGGTCCAAGAAAAAGTGGCCTCTCAGTTAGCTACCCTGGAGTCTATTTCCATCTTGTCCATGAGGCTCATTTCACATGCAGCTGAAAGAATGACCAGGTCAGCTGGATCAGGCATTGCTATCAGACGACACACCTGGATGCGCCTGTGGGAATTTGCAGGACCATTCAAGACTTCCTTCTTCAATGCACCTTTTGATGGATCTTCTTTGTTCAGCCCCAAAGTTAAATAAACTGTAGCCAGGTTGAAAAGGATGGGAAGATCCTATTTGCTGTGGGCATACATTTTTTCAACTCCCCAACGATCCTACGCTAGGAATCAAAGGAGTGGGAGGATGTGGGTTCAAAAAGTCTCAAGGGCCTTTTCAAGACACACATGGTGAAGGATCCCCTCGGGGCAGAGTGGGGAGCTTTAATGGAAGACGCCGACCCTGAGGCAGAGGTGGCCCGCAGAATCAGGGTTCCAGACACTCTTTCTCTGACCAGCCCTACCAGCGCTCCTAAAAGGGGGCCTGATTGCTTACCTCTGGAGCAGTCGGCAGAAGATTTTCTCTGCATACAAAAGCCTAGCGACAGATAACCACAGATGTTTGGGTGCAGAGAATTATTTCTTGTGTAGCCTCTCTTCCCCAACACAGATTACAGAAGACAGAATCCCAAGTATATCCCATTCTTTGCAAAAACAAAGTTACAGTGCTTCTGGTCCTTCAAGCGTTGGGGGTCCATGGCAGCAACCATCACTCTAGTTCCATTAGCGAGGTTCCACTTGTGCCTACTGCAATGGCTTCTAACATCAGCATGGTCTGCTGTAACCCATCCAATGAACTACCCCATATTAATCACCAGGTGCTGCAAAAAAAGACCTATCTAGTGGATGGAATCCGTGGAAGTTCTATTAGGTCGTTCTGTTATTCCCCCTCAAACCAAGGCCATAGTGACCACGGATGCCTCCCAGATAGAGTGGGGAGGGGCATTATCTGGAAAGAACAATTCAAGGTACTTGGTCCCTGACAGAGGCCAATCTGCAAGTCAGTGTCCTGGAGTTGGGGGCAGTGCTTCTAGCGTTGCAAGCCTTTTAATCTGTCCTCCCTCTAGGGACCATTACGATCCAATCAGACAACATGTCTGTAGTCTGGTACATCAACAAACAAGGGGGAACCAAGTCCTACCCCCCTGTATCGAGAGGCCTTGAGAGTATGGCAATGGGCTATTTCCTCCAACCACTTTCTGATAGCAATGCACATCCCGGGGAGTTCAGACGTGATAGCGGACAAAGTGAGCAGATGTATTCTACTGCCTCACGAGTGGTCTCTCAATCCAGAGGTAGCGAGGAGGATTTTTTTGTCACTGGGTCCAGCCTTCCTGCAACCTTTTTGCATCACCCCAAAACAACAAGTGCAGAAGCTACTTTGCCCTGATCCCCCTCAGGAGGAGTCACTGAGGGACGCTGTTCTCCTCGATTGGCCCTCGGGTCTCCTCTATGCCTTCTCTCCTTCCCTCTAATCCCACTTTTTCCTCAAGAAAGCAGCCTTGTTGAGAAGCAAAGTGATCCTCATTGCACCCTATTGGCCTCAACAAATTTGGTTCCCCTTTCTGTGGCTTCATGTAGTTCACCATCCATGGATTCTGGGCCCAGTTCCAGACCTACTATCTCACCCTCATGGACTGGTGCACTCCAACCTTCAAAATCTCAAGCTGACAGCTTGGTTCCTCCAATTCCACTAGTCGCCGGCCATAAAGATATACCTACTCCAGTGCGAAAAATTCTGCTGGCTTCCCATAGACCATCCACCAGGAAACTCTGCCATAGTAAGTGGAAGAGATTTTCAGTCTGGGCTTATGATAACGATCTTGATCCTTTCTCTGCTCTGGTGGAGAAAGTTCTAGAATTTCGAACCATTCTTTTTGATCAAGGGGCCTCTGCCTCTACAAAGTCCAATTAGTTGCCATTTGTAATTTCCGTAATGGTTTGGGGGACCTTCCTTTAATTTCTCATAGGCTATGTAAAGTGTTCCTCAAAGGAACTCTGTGCTTGAAGCCTCCATTTAAAGACCCCCTACCACCATGGGATTTGACCATTGTTCTCCAGTCTTTGGTGCTTTTCCCTTTTGACCCAGCAGCAACATGCGACCTAAAGTTTATTTAATGGAAAATGATTTTCCTCATAGCTATAACTTCAGCAAGATGAGTTTCTGAGATGCAGGCCTTATGCACAAAATCCCCTTACTTAATTTTCCACAAGGATAGAGTTTCACTCAAAACCAGCCCATCCTTTCTTTCAAAGGTAGTCTAAGAGTCCAACAATAATCAAACCATAGACTTGCCTGTTTTCTCACCCAGTTATTTCAGCAAAGGCAAGTATTGCCTACATTAGCTGGATGTTCACAAACAATTATATTTCTATCTCAACATAACTAAAGAATTTACAAAATCAGAACAGTTGTTTGTTTCCTTATCCAGCCAAACTTTAGGGAAGTCCATTTCCAAAGTTACCTTGTCAAAATGGCTAAGAGACTATATTGCTTATGTATATAATAGAAAGAATCTCAAGTTACCTGTACCAGTGAGAGCGCATTCCAGCAGGTCAGTTTTCCATTCCAAGGCTTCCATGAATGAAATATACACAGCAGCAAAGTGGGCTATTCCACATACTTATCACTCATTCCAAAGTAGATCTGGTCTAAAGGGGAAGAGCTTCCTTTGGTGCTATGGTTCTCAGAAATATCCTTCCATAGGGCCACCCGGGATCTAAAGTAGCTGGGGACTCTATCCCATGAGTTAAGAAAAGATGAAGATTGACAACATCAGATAAAGAAGTTATGTCTTACCATAACATTCCATCTGTGTTGTCGATCTTCATCTGTTCTTGGCATCACACCCTCCTTCCCCCTCCTGTGAATTCCTGGAGGAGTGTACTCTTGTCCTGGGTACTTTGTTAGGGTTCACCTTGGACATGGCTTTTTCATATTTGCTCGTGGTTCTTTTTTTTCTGTGAAAGTTATTGTAATTAGTGAGGAAACTTATTGTGCATGGACTGTCATTGCATTTCTAAAGGAGTTGTTATATAAATGCTTGTGCAAACTTTCTGTGAGGAAAAGTTTTATTTTTGACAGACGTTTTGCTTAGATTGTAAACTTCCATGTGTTTGGGGTAGGGTACTGTACTTGAGGGGAACTGTCAGTAGTTTACTTACCTTAGAGCCACTTATTCTCAGTCTTATGCGACCAATTTTCTTCCAGACTCTGTTCTCCATTTTCAACATCCCTTCCTCGATTGGTGCCCATGGTAGTACCTTTTCCCTACATGCAAAATGAAGAACGTTTCAAAGGAGTCTTCAAGTGTTGGGCAGACTGGTTTGTGACACTGTTTTTGCTGCTTGTTATTCCTCAAACCAACCATCTTTTTCCCCCAGTCTTCTTCTTGTAGAATTTTCAACCACTAAAGATAGTCACATCCTCTGCAACTGTAGGAATGCCCTTGGCAAGCAAGGGAGAGCCACTTTTGTCAGTCTCAGAGAGAAGGGCAGGTAAAGGCCCTTCACTTGTCTGTTAAGAGCAATTGGAAGCTGGGACTGGTGGGCTTAATATGAATTAGTCTGTTGTCAGGGAGTGTGCTTAGTGAGAAAAACTTTGTTTTCTGCTTCTGTTTCTGTGGACAGGGCAGACTTACTGGGATTTGCCTGGGAGCTTTTTAATGCTTTTTCTTTGCCTTCCCATGCTTCAAGCCACAAAGTGGTGAAAAAAGTTCCTTCCGTTTCTAACATGGATTTTCAATCAGAAATAAGACATTCTAGGGGGTGGTTGTATGTCACTAGATGTGTATCAGTCAGAGTACTCTGAGGGATGTAGATCATCAGTTGTCCATGTTAAAGAGATTTAATTTTCTGACACTTTTTCATTTTTTCAGTGGGACCAAAACGAAGTTCCTGTAGCACAAAAATGTATTATGATTATTCACAGTTAAATATGTCAAAAACGGCACCATTTCATCCTGTCATGCCTGCCATATAGAATGTTTTTCTCACTGCTTCTTCCTTACCTGATGGTCATAATTCTGCCATCAGGACGTCTTAACAGGTTATGGAGAGTACCCCAGGCACACAAGTACCTGTTTTTTAATCCTGAAGCAGATCCATCAGTTGTTTCTTTGTCAAAATCTGCTTCTGCTTAACTGGTAACCCCACCCCCCCTGACAGTGGTGGGAAAGCTTCTGTATGTTTACAAAAGATGACCATAAAATCTAACTTTCATAGGTTCATAGGTTGGTATTAGGCTATAGGCCCTAGGGCCTATACAAGCCTAGCCATAACAATACCCTGGCTATTTCTTCCCACACTATTTACTTCCCTGGACCCCTGTCTAGCAGGGCGACTGATGTGATCCCCGGGGTGAATTTCCTTTCTCCCATCCAATCGTCAAGGTTCCTTTTGAAGAGGGCCAAAGAGGTGCTCTGCTTGACATGTATGAACAGTCTATTCCAGAGTCTGAGGAGTCTCTGGGTCAGGAACCTATCCCTCCAGCATGTTTTTTTTATTGTGATGACAAGGTTTAGATCCCTGGAGAGTGTGACAGCCACAATGCATTCCAACAGCTCTGGGTTTGACATGGCCTTGTATGTTTAGCAGAGATTGCCTCAGAGTAGACAATATGAGACAGAGTATAGCTGGAGTTTTTTAAGCCGGTCAGCATAGGGCATCTACTTTAGGCCTGTGATTCTTTTAGTGAGGTATTTCTGCAGCCTTTCCAGTTGATGCAGATGTCTTGAGAGGTATATACCAAATGGGGCGTTGTATTCTATAATGGGTCTGATGAGGGACGAATACAGTGGGACAATGACCTCATTTTATCTGGATGAAAAGCTCTTAATGATGAGGTATGCCACATAGAAGGATTTCCTGACTGTTGTGGTGATGTGGTTATTGAAGATGCCTGTGTCCCTAAGTCTTTTATCACACTTTCGGTGTTTAGTGTACTGCCACCTATGTGATAATTCACGGGTACATGTTTTTTCCCAAAGGGGATAACTATACATTTCTTGGCATTGAGCGTGAGCCCATGGCTCTGACACCACGCATCTGTTTCTGTAAGGCCCTTTTGTAGAGTATCCACATCATTTGGGGATTCAATAATGGCTCCCAGTTTGCAGTCATCTGCGAACTTTGTTAGCCAGAGTCCCTTAGTGTTGGCCTGTACTTCAGAGAAGTAGATGCCAAACAAGAGAGGTCCCAGGACTGAATCGTGAGGTACTCCACTTGTCTGGAGCTGGATTTGGAGTCAGCTACTTTTACAGTGTGGGTTCTGTCAGTAAGCCAGTTGGCAACCCATCGAGTGACGTAGGGATTAATGCCCAGCTTAGTAAGTTTATTTATGATTCCAGAGTGGGGGATGGTGTCAAAGGCTTTGCCGAGGTCCAGATAGACTGTGTGGACTGCCTTACCCTCATCCATGGCTCTGGAGACTGATTCGAAGAAGTCAATCAGGTTCAGAAGACAAGATCGGCCCTTCACGAACCCAAACTGGTTGGGGTCCAGTGTTTTAAGGTTGCCAATGTCTTTGTTTATAAGTTCCATGATAATATATTCCATGGACTTGCAGATCAGGCTCGTCAGACTGATGGGGCGGTAGTTCCCGGTATCCAAGGTGGCTCCCCCCTTGTGGAGTGGGATAACTGTAGCTGTGCACCACTCAGTGGGCATGAAGCCTGAGGTGAGGGTATGATTAAACATGATACTTAGGTGAGGTGCCAGTTCATTTTGTAGTTCATGCAGTACACAACCCAGAATGTCATCTGGTCCCATGGATGCTGTATTCTTGGCTTTGGAGAGTGCGTTTTTTACCTGTGTGTCCGTTATTACCGGAATTTGGCAATTTTCCAGTATTGAGATGGGCCATTTAGGGAGTGAGAGGGGGGTGAAGTTGACACTGAATCGATCTGACAGGATATTGGCAATATCCTTGGGATCAGTATATTTAATGCCATTCTGTTGTAGCTCAGAGCAGATCTGAGCATTGCCATTTAGATTCTTGACATAGTTATAGAATGCGTTGTGGCTGTCATTGGAATCTTTGGCAATTTTATTTTCGTAGCTAGCTTTGGAGGATTTTATGAAGGATCTCAGCTTCTTACTGAGGCTGGTAAGGGAGTTTTTTGCAACTTGGGATGTTCCTCTTTTTTGCAGCAGTTTCTTCCTTTTGTTGTAAAGTTTGTTTATGGCATGGGACCACCAGATTGGCTTCCTTTTTTTGGAGGAGAGCATCTTGGTTCTATTTGGGATGGCACGATTCATGCATGAGTGAATGTGCTCGTACAGTGCCTTAGTGCAGGACTCAGCAGTCAAACTTTCAGTTCCAGTCTGCATGAGTGTCATGAAGTTTGTAACTTCTGACTTGAGTAGCATGAAGTTGGTTTTGGAGACATTTTTTATGGAGGTTTCCTTACTGGTGGTTGGGGGTGGGATGTGGATGTTAAGGGTGATTAGCTTATGATCTGACCTGACCAACGAGGGGGTGACCATAGGTGTGGAGCATCAATTTCCCATGTTGGTAATAGTCAGGTCTAGGATATTGGAGCCCCTGGTGGGACTATGGATTAGTTGATCCAGGGCATTGGAATTTATGAATTCCAAGAACCGTTGGGCAAAGGTGTTGATACACGAGTAGTTTTACCAGTTAATGGCAGGGTAGTTGAAATCACCCAATATTAGGGTGTTTGGTTATATATTAATATTTTCCGGTATGTTTAGAAAGGTGTAGTGAGAATCTTGGGGCATGGTGGGGGATCTGTAGCAAGCTACAATTTGGATTGCAGTCTTACCTAGTGTTAGTTGCACCTGGAGAATTTCAGACGCATTCTGTTGGGCAACTAATCTGGTGATGTGAATATCCTTGGTGAATATGGACACTCCTCCACCTTTAGTGTTTCAATCCTGATTTGGTGGCCGAAAAGTGTGGTAAGAGTTGTAGCCTGGTATTGCAGGGGTGCTGTCTGGAGCCTTGAACCAGGTCTCAGTTACTGCACAGATATCGATGTTCTCCATTTTTAGGAGTGCCTCGAGAGAGTGCATTTTGAGGTTTAGACTTCTAGCATTGAGTAGCATTACCTTCAGATTTTGCATGCTTGTACCTGTTATGGTGGTGGTTTTGTCCTTTGAACTTTGCCTAAAAAAGGCACTATATGGGTGGCAAGAGCCTTAGCCAGTAACCTGAATCCCAGGGGCGACAGGTTTTAGAATTTTAAAGTGCCATATCCTGCAACACGATATCTCAGGGAGTCATAGAACCGTGCCTCACAATCTCCTAGGCAAAAGTTTTTATTCAAGAATTTTCTAGTTTCCGGATAGTATCCAAAAGTCTATATGCTACTGCGAGGTATGTGCTGTTCTGCACAACATCACACATATGTCAGCCATAAAGAGACATCAGGTATAAAGCGGATGTCAGCACGTACCTACCTCAGAACTTTTCTGTCTCCTGTCTCATCACCTACTCCAGAAGTTGGCTCACCAGAAAAGTTGTGTACCTGATTATTACCAACATGGGAAATTGATGCTCCACACCTATGGTCACCCCCTCGTTGGTCAGATCAGATAATTACTCATTTGTTTTTTTTCTTCTTAGAATTTTTGCTGCTGCTTGTTTGTTGGGTTCATGTCAGCTAGGAAGGGTAAGTGTCAGTGTGGAAGGTAGATTCCACATAAGGATGTCCATGATCTTTGCCTTTTCTGTGTAGGTCCAGACCACAATCACACCGAGTGTGGTACTTGCAAGTTCTTCACCCCTAAGACCCTCAGGAGTTGTGTAGCATTTCTTAAACCCTGCTTAGAGAGCCAGAGCCTTAAGCACTTAGCATCGGAGATGGAAGTGATGTGGGGGTTATTCGGTCAAGCCCTTGCCAAAAAAAGCCAAGAAATCACAGCCTGAACTTTCAGCTGCACCCTCTCTTCCTGTCATTTCTCCAGAGGCCGATGTAGGCCCGGAAGCAGTGCTGGAGGTGGTGAATGTACCTTCGGCAGGTACCACAGGGGAAGCCCCAAAGGAATCCACCAGCACATCCATGAGGGAAGTGCAGGCGTCTGATCCGGGTGAAAAGGGGGAACCCAGGCTCTTTATCTCCGAAGACCCTTGTGGCATCACAGAAATCACTGTGCATAAAGATGTGCTTACAGACATGGTGGAATGTAGGCTGACGTCTGGACCTTCCACCATTCACTACATGGAAGCCCCTAAAAAAAGAAGGGCAAAAACAAGGCCAAAACAAAACATGTTTCTCCTGCTCCACCACAGCAGTCTCCTGTTTGGCAAGCTTTTTCACAAAGCCTCTTTAATGCCTTCATGGCCCTTCACCAATCTTCTCCTTATTCTGTTCCTCTGCAGGCCTTTTCCCATTGTACTACCTTTAAAAGGACAGCTGTTGTCACCTCTTCAGAAGAGGAGGATTCTTCTGGACAGGAGTCTTTGGCCTGCTCTACTCAGACCCCCCCCCCCCCCCCCAGGGTATGCCTCCCTAGAGGAGGAATCTAATGGTACAGATTCTCTGGAGAGGATATTTCTTTTGGAGAGACCATTCTCAAAATGAAAGATTTTTTTCAAGTGGGACTGTTCCCAAGTTTCAGATGTACAGAAGAGGTACTATGACCTCTTACTGATGGATTCCCCATCTCCTTCTGCAGTCCCTCCAGTCCTGCCTGCCTTTCTGGATGCCTTCTCGGATGCCTCCCAGTGTCCAGACTCCCAGCCTCCTGCCTCTAAGCATCTAGAAAGGTTCTATAAGGCACTTGAGGACTCCCAAGTTCCTGTTCAAGGCTCCTTCTGCTGACCCAGCTATCATATTGTTTTTTTTTTGTGGAGAAGGCTTTCAAATTGCTCCCGTCCACTTCCTTGTTACCCACTGATAAGGAGAGTAAGGTCATGGAACACTTGGGCAAAAAGGTTTACATCTTTGCCACTTTGGCCTTCCGGGGAATTAATTATCAGACTCACATGGCAAAGTACTCCCTGGCTCTTCTTGCTGATGCAGGGAAACTTTTGGCACACATCCCAGATTCTCCAGCTAAATCTCAATTGGCAGCTATCCTCAATTCATCTGCACAAGTGGCTAGGCACTCCATCAAGTGCAGTTATGATGCTGCTGATGCTTCTGCTAGGGTGGCTGCCACTGGATCAATCCTAAGAAGATACTCTTGGCTCAGGCTACAACCTTTGCCTGAGGATTTCAAGGCCAAATTGATGGACGCACCCCTAGAAAACAAAGCCTTATTTGGTAGTTCAGCAGCAGAACTCTTCAAATTTTTACAGGAGAAAGGGAAGTAGCTACAGGACCTTAAAAATATTTTTATCTCCAGTACCACAGTTCCAAAGGAATTACCCAGTTAAAACTGCCTTTGTTAGAAAACTATCCATGTCCTCTTCTTCTAAAGGTAAGAGGGGATCTAGAAAGCCAGCTTCTTCCAAATCTGCTCCAGCCCCTCCTGCTCTAAAACAGTCCTTTCAGTCCCAACCTAAGCCAGTTAGCCTACGACTACCAGTCTCCAGGGCCATCCAGTCCCCTGTCTCGTTGTCTCAGTCTATCTATTGCTACTTGGAAACTGATCACCCAGGAATCTTGGGTGCTCTGCATCATCAAGACAGGTTACTTCATGATATGGGAAAACTATCCCTTGTTCAGAGGCATCCCCCTGGATCTTTCCCATTTAAACCTTGGAGACCCATGCTGAATCTTTCCCATTTAAACACTTTTCTCAAAGTCCCTTTTTGTATATTGACTTTGCCTTCCCTTCTTCCTCTCATTCTTCCCCAGGTGTTCATGGTGTCTTTAGACATAAAAGATGCTTATCTTTATGTCCCCATCCACCTGCACTTCATGATAGTTTTACAGTTTTATGTTGCTTCCTTGCATTTTCAGTTTTGTGCTTTACCCTTTGATCTCTCTGCGGCACCAAAGGTTTTCTCAAAATGCTTGGCTCCTGTCATGGCATTCTGCAGAATGCAGGGAATTCAAATCTTCCCTTACCATGATGACCTTTTTATTCAGGCGCAATCCCCAGGACATCTTCAGGAAAATCTTTCCTTCACTATTGCTCTTTTACAGGGCTTAAGGTTCGCCATAAACTTCCAGAAGTCCTCTCTCACCCCTTTGCAAGATCACATTTTTCTGGGATGCAGGATACAAACAGACAAAATGTTAGCCTTTTTACCTACAGAGATGGTGCTGTTCCTGACCTCCTACTTTCAGAGCATTCGTCTCCTGCATTCATTGTCAGCCAGGGACTTCCTTCATCTCCTAGAGTATATGGCATCCGCTATCCCCATGCTACCTTTAGAAAAACTACACATGAGGAAGTTTCACTGGTATCTAAGAACTGTTTGTATGCAACACTCGCACCCTTTAGAGTTCTTGATTCCAATCCTTCCTTGCATAAGAAGGGAACTACATTGGTGGATCTCACAAGTCACCAAAAATCCTGGTCTGCCCTCACAGTCACCCCTTCCTTCCCTAGAGCTATTCACAGACGCTTCAGATACAGGTTGGGGTGCAGGTTTTCAAATCTGGAGGGTCAGAGATGTTTGGTCTGTCAGGCAGGCACAGGAACATATCAATGTAAAGGTGATGAGGTTTCTAGTTTATGCCCTTCAAATCTTCAAAAGCAACCTAGTTCCAGGAGTACTGAGGTGGTTCACAGTCAACACCACAGCTCTTTGGCACATCAACAAGCAGGGGGGAATGAAGTCTTACAGTCTATGCAGACTAGCCCTACTTACCTGAGAATTAACCTTACAGAACCAAATTACCCTTCAGGAAGTTTACCTCCCCTCAGCTCAGAATGTAGTGACAGACTCCTTAAGCAGGTTCATGACCCAATCCCACGAATGGATGTTGCACAGGGATGCGTTTCTGGATCTAATCCATCACTGGGGTACACCTCAGGTAGATCTCTTTGCCTCCCTCATGAACAGACAACTTTCAAAATGTTTTGCCAGGGTCCCACATCCCTTGGTCTGGAATGTGGACACTCTATTTTTTCTCTTGGAAGGGGATGCTTCTGTATGCATGCCCCCTTGCCTCTCCTGCAAAAGGTCCTACTGAAGATTCAGCAGGATTAACCAAAAATCTTGTTGGTGACTCCCTTTTGGCCAGGGTATCACTGGTTCCCCCTTCTCCTGCACCTAGACAAGGGCAGTCATCATGAGTTATTCCACAGGATGGATTTACTCACACAGGACAAGGGGACCCTAGTACATCCACAACTACCAACCCTGAGTCTGACCTTGTGGGTAATAGGGTTTTAATCCCTCATAGACACCTATTTCCAGAGTACTTGCTACAAGTTCTGCAGGAGGCCAGAAAACCCTGTGCTAGGAAATCCTGTATTTCCAACTGGAAAAGGTTTTCCATTTGATGTTGCAAAAAGGACCTAGAGCCACTGTTAGTTGATGTTCCAGTGGTCTTGTCCTGTCTGTGTGAATTGATGAGGGCTGGGTCATCTTACTCTTTAGTGAAGGCTCACCTTTCAGCCATCTCTGCTTGTCTGCCTATGTCTCCATTAGCCTCCAGGTTAGAAGTTAAACTGTTCCTAAAAGGCGTCCTTCATATTAGACCACTAGGGAAACCAATACCTCCTCATCCTTGGGATCTCAATTTTGCATTAGAGAAGCTTACACTGGAATCATTTGAACTAGCAAGCTCTTCTTCCCTGCAGCATTGCACTTGGAAAACCATTTTGTTAGTGGCCATTACCTCTGTCAGAACGGTTTCTGAGTTACACTCCCCACTTCACTGACTTCCATAGGGAAGGGTTTCCCTGCGTACTAACCCTTCCTTTATGCCGAAAGTGGTAAATGAGTTGTCCCTTACTCAGTCTGTTAATCTACCTACCTTTTTCCCTTCCACTCAGTGTCCCAGTAAAGGGTCTTGCACACCTTGGATGTGCACAGACAACTTAGATACTATCTTGACAAAATTAAACTCATTCATAAGACTGAACACCTGTTTGTCTCTTACCACCCAAGGGGTCTGGGTCAGTCAGTTTCCAAGCAAACTATTTCCAGCTGGATTTCTAAAGCTATTTCCTGTTGCTGTCAGTCTAATGAAAAAGCCCTACTTCTCCAGGGAAAGCTCACTCTAAGAGAGCAGTCTCTTCCCAAAGGTTTGGACACTGGCTCTATCCTGTAGGCAGCCATTTGGTCCTCCGTACATATTTTTACTAAAAGCTTGACACCAACTCCAAGTCCAGAGCTGGGTTTGCCAGAGCAATTCTACATGGGTTTGTCGAAAAAGTATCTGCTCATCCTCCTCCCAACCTATCCAAAGCTTGAGCTTTGGCATTCTCCCTTTTGTGATGAATACTGCAGCATATGAATAGAATGACATAGAATAGTTGTGTAACATCTTACCCTAACCATAGATGTCCTTCTCTTCTATATGCAGCAGTATTGCTTCTGACCCCTGCCTTCCCCCTGAGGCTTGCCTAGTTTTTCCCCTGCTGATATGTTTCTCAACTAGGATCTCAGGCTTGTGCTGGTCGGCATACAGATGTTCTTCGTGTTTCACTGTTGCAGTCATCACATTTGGGTTATCCCAGCCAGGGTAGCCCTTGGCCAGCCCGAATACCAGAGACTATTTCTGCGTCGGTTGCTGTCGCTTGAGGACTGACGTCAGGTCGTCAGTGGTATAAAGGAAGGCAGCCGATGCCATTACATCAGTCTTTCTTGCCATGGAGCCCAAAGCAGAAGTAGTTCACATGAGTGTCGGTCAGTCGCTACCTGAGTTTTCGTTTCCGAATTGAAGTTGAAGTCTTCTAAAGCTAAGTACCCCGTTGGGGATTCTGTTTTCTTGCACTAACCGATATCAGAAAAAGTTAATAATTGTCTCGCCTGTGGAAAGCAAATACCACACCGAGGCTACCACTCTTACTGCATCACTTGTCTAGGCCCAGACCACAATGTCTCCCGTCACTTCTGTGCTTTGTTTAACGCCACAACTATCCATCTTCAGGCCCTTATTGTAGCCATATATTTTCATTTACTGTCCTTGAATTCTGATATGGCTTCGGTAAGCCATCCGACAGCAGATCTTCCGATAAAGCTTAAAGATAAAGACAGAGACAGACCGCACAGGTCCAAACCTACCGACGATGCTTCTGTTAAGCTAGTCGTCAATCCTCCGGTACTCAGTGAGGTGCTTTCGCAGCCCCTGATGCCCGCTTCAGTTGATTCGCAGGCTGCTACCGAGACCCTTTCGGAGTCCAGTATGCCGCAGCACTCTTCTTCGTCTAAGGATCCTGAGGTCGTCTCTTCCTTGGATGAGTCCGGAGCCACTGAGCAGGCACCGGCTTCCGAGGAAGTCCTTCTCACCACCAAATGTCAACACAAACTGACGCCTTCTTTCACAACTACCATTCTTTCGAAAACAACCAAGTTCCTCAGGCCCAGGGTTTGAGCCACACCCAAGAAACCGACTACCCACTCTCAGGCGCCTGCTACCTTGCCTCCGTCTCAAATGCTTAAAATGGCAGAAGACCTTATCATGCTGATTAGGGAAAGCCAAGCCACACCCTCAAAAAGGAAAAGAGATCTATCTCCAGTAGTTTTGTCTGAAAAAGAGTCAGATGAATCTGATGTATCTGACTATGAAGACCTGACACCCCTCTCCACTTATGAGGATTCTGATGCAGAGGAATCCATTCCTTCCGCCTCTCCTCCAGAGGATTTTTCCTTTGGGGAAACCCTGCATATCTTAAGGGAGCATTTTCAGTGGGAGAGTCAGGACTACCCTCAGTCTAAAAAGAGAATCAGGGAATTCCTAGATCTTCCGCAACACAGACCCTTAGCCATCCCCCCCAGTCCTGGATGTGGTGGATGATGTTTTTCTTGAATCCAGCTTGACTCCAGACACCCTCCCTCCTGCTCCCAGAAAACCGGACAGGTACTGCAGAGTCCCTGATTCACACAAATATCTTTTTAAAAGTCCTACAGCTGACCCTGAGGTAATTTCTCAAGGGTCAAAAGGGATTAAAGCAACCTCTGCTAAGAATCCCACCCGCTCAGACAGGGATTCCCAAGCATTGGACAGATGGGGTAAATAAGTATACACCTCAGTTACTGTTGCTATCAGGGCAGTAAATTGTCAGTTCCATATGCTTAGAACTTGGAACTCCTTAAACAAAAAATGTCCTCCTTTCCTGCATGGGCAGAATCTAAAGATTTACAGGACGTAATGCATTCTGCAAGTCAAGTAACTAAACACACTTTGAACTGTGGTTTTGACGCCCTAGAAACTTCTTGCAGGGCAGCAGTCACTGGATCTGTGATTAGAAGACATGCATGGCTTAAGGAACAATCCTTGCCAGACCATGTCAAATCTAAGTTGTTGGATGCACCCTTGCACAAAGATAACTTATTTGGCAATAAGGCAGAAGAGGTCTTAAAAAAGATGGAAGAAAAAGCAAAATCTATGCAAACAGTTAAAGATTTCTTACAAGTCCAGCCCCTTAGGTTCAGCAGGTATTTTCCCTCCAAGCACTGGTCCTTTCCTGCTCCGAGTAAACAGGCCCAGCTTAGGCCCTGTGGAAACAGATCCCCCCCCCAGACAGCAGCCCCAGGAAATGCAGAAATCTAAGCAGTGGACTACCTCCACTTCAAAACCAGGGAGTTCTAAGCCACCCCCTTATGGTAAGAACTCACAATGACTCACCTCCTCCCTACCTCGTCTTTGCCCACCTTCACATTACCCCTAGGAGGAAAACTCTCCTTTCACTCAAGTACCTGGGCCTCCATTACCAAGGACCGATGGGTGCTGAACATTGTGTCTAAGGGATACAAATTCTCCTTCCACACCCTTCCAACCCCAAAAGGGTTCCCAGATCTACCATCAAATCAGTGGGCAGAGGCTCAAAAGCAAATCCATTCCCTGTTCTCTTTGAGGGCAGTAGAGCACATTCCTGCAGAACAGATAGGCCAGGGCTTCTACTCCATACTTTTTCTGGTGCCCAGAAAAGAGGGCACCTGGTGCCCCATCCTCAATCTATCCATTCTCAACACCTTCCTGGTGATCCCAAAATTCAAAATGCTCACCCTCCAGCAGCTGCTACCCATGCTCTCCAAGGACGCTTGGCTAGCCACCCTGGACCTAAAAGAGGCCTACCTCCACATTCCCATCAGGGAATCAAGCAGAAAATATCTCTGTTTCAGGGCAAGAGCTAAACACTTTCAGTTCTCTGCACTTCCCTTTGGCTTATCTACTGCTCCCAGAGTTTTCACAAAATGCCTGGCTCCAGCCATTGCCTTTTGCAAGCAAAGAAATATTAAAATTTACTCCTACTTAGACGACTGCCTTATTCAGGCAGACAGCCAGGAAAAACTGCTCAAACACCTGGCCTTTGTAAAGCATTTATTAACCTCCCTGGGGTACACAATCAATGAAAAGAAATCCAAACAGGTGCCCACCCAAAGGATAATCTTCCTGGGAGCAAGCCAGGTCACAGCATCCCAGATGGCATACCTTACACCAGGGAAACACATTTTCCTGTCAGCTTACTTCTCTCAACTGGCCACGAGGTCCCAGCTCTCTGCAAGGAAAATCATGCAAGTCCTGAGGTTCATGGCCTTTTGCATACTCCTCATTCCATATGCCAGACTGCATATGAGGAAACATCAATGGTACCTAAAGAGCCTTTGGTGTCAACACTCTCAAGACCTGGAAACTCTTCTACCTATTATTCCTTGCCTGAGAAAGGAATTTCTTTGGTGGGCAACAGCCTGCTCCCACAACAAGGGACTGCCCTTCCCCACACACCCTGCCGGCCAGACCCTCACCACAGATGCATCAGACTATGCTTGGAGTGAACACCTGAAAGGCAGGTGCATACAGGGCCAATGGAGCCCACAGCAAATCTCCCTACACATCAGTCAAAAAGAGGCGATGGTTGTGCAGCAGGCTTTGGTAGCTTTCAAACCCCTTCTGTCTCTCCAGGGGTTCTCCTGATCAAAACAGACAACATCACTGTCATGTGGTACATCAACAAGCAGGGAGGGACTCACTCCTACCCTCTGTGCAGGCTGGCCATGACCCTTTGGCTCACAGCCTCTTCCATGCAACTACACCTGTTAGCACAATACCTTCCAGGCTCTCTCAACTCCCTGGCAGACCAATTAAGCAGAAAGCTTTTGGACCCACATGAGTGGCAGCTCAACAGAAGTACCTTCATCCTAATAACTCAGAAATGGGGAACCCCGAAGGTCAACCTCTTTGCGTCCCACACCAACCATCAGCTCAGCAAATTCTGTACCAGGGAGCATCACTGCATGGCTTGGAAAGTGGATGCCCTGTCATTCCCCTGGGTCAGCCTCTTGGTCTATGCCTTTCCTCCAATACCTCTCATCCCCAGGGTACTTCTCAAAATAAGGGAGGAAAAACCAAGGACTATTCTCATAGCTCCAGACTGGCCCCGACAGCACTGGTACCCCTTGCTGCGCAGCCTGTCCCCGCTGCCTCCATGGCATCTTCCTCACATTCCAAACCTCCTAACCCAGAGGGAAGGGGAATTCATGCACCCCCAAATGCAGACACTCAGTTTGGTAGCTTGGCTTATTCCATAACCCCGGACCAATCTGCCATCCTCAGTAAACAGGTTCCGGATGTTATTCATGAGGCCAGACGCCCTAGCACCAGAAAATCTTTTGCAGATAAATGGAAAAGGCTCTGCACCTGGATCCAGGCTAAGGGGGCCAATATGGCCCAGCCCTTCATTCCTCTCATCCTGGATTACTTAGCTGACCTACTACACAGTGGTCTCTCTTTTTCCTCTATAAAAATTCATGCCTCTTCTATTTCTGCTCATTTTCCCACTGAGCAGCCTCTTTTCTTACACCCTTTGATTAAACAGTTCCTCAGAGGGGCTAGCAACTTGAAACCCTCCAGAAGGGCTCCTACACCAGTTTGGGACCTTAACTTTGTCTTGGAAAAGCTCACCCTGCCTCCTTTCGAACCAGCTTCTTCTGCAGAGCTAAAATTTCTCTCCTGGAAGACAGCCTTCCTTCTGGCCATCACTACAGCCAGAAGAGTCTCTGAGCTGCAAGCACTCATGGCTGTGGAACCCTTCATCATCTTCCATGCAGACACAGTATCCCTCAGAAGTAACCCATCCTTCATGCCCAAGGTGGTGTCCAGTGTGGCTCTCAACCAATCTATCCATCTGCCCACCTTCTTTCCTAATCCCACAAACAAAAGGGAAAGGATTCTGCACTCTCTAGATGTGCACAGACAGCTCAGATACCATCTGGACAGGACTAAACCCTTCAGAAAGTCTGATCAATTGCTGGTTAGCTTTGCTACAGGGGCAGAAGGCAAAGCCATCTCCAAGCAAACCATTTCCTAAGGGATACCATACTGCATCAATTTCTGCTACAAACAGCATGGTAAGCCTCCCCCCAAGGAGGTCAGGACACACTCCACCAGGGCAGCCTCCACCTCTGTAGCTTTCCTCAGAGGAGTCCCCAGCAGGGACATCCTAGAGGCTGCCACCTGGACATCTGTTCACACTTTTACCAAGCATTACCTCCCACCTTTCTTCAAATCCAGGGCAGGATTTGCCTGTGCAGTCTTGCAGGGCATTCTAGCCAGCCCCTAGCTTCCTTGACTGCCTCCACCCATTTCTTCAGCTTTGGGAATCTACCCAAATGTGATGACTGCAACAGTGAAGCACGAAGAACATAGTACCTTTGTGTACACTTACCATAAATGTAGATGTTCGAGTGTATTCACTGTTGCAGTCCTGGTTTCCCTCCCTCCATCCCCCTTTTTTCTCTTTTGGTACCCTTCTTCCTTGTTGTTCTCCTTTCCTTACAAGGGACATATTGGTATTTATTTTCCAGTGGTGGGGTTCTTCCACCAGATCCTGGCCTCCTACTTTGGGGGCTCCTGACAGGTTAGGGCAAGAAAAACTGATGTAATGGTGTCGGCTGCCTTCCTTTATACCACTGACGACTTGACGTCAGTCCTCAAGCAACAGCAACCAATGCAGAAATGCTAAGTCTCTGGCATTCGGGCCGGCCAAGGGCTACCCGGCAAGGGTAACCCAAATGTGTTGACTGCAACAGTGAATACACTCAAACATCAACATTTATGGTAAGTGTACACAGTTGTACTTTCTGAGGTAGGTGCGTGCTGACGTCCGCTTTATACCCGACATCTCTTTATGGCCGACGTACGGGTGACGTTGTACAGCATAGCAATTACCTCTCAGTAGCATGCAGACTTTTGGGTACTGGCCAGACATACAAGTCAGTCAGCAGCAGTCTCCCTTTTGTGATGAATACTGCAGCATGTAGAAGAGAAGGACATCTATGGTTATGGTAAGATTTTACAGAACTGTTCTTTATCATTGCAGACACATTTTTTCAGATCTCAGAAGTCTTTAGCAACTGTTCAGAAACTTATGATGTGAAGTTGTTCTGTCTCGCCGTTCATTCTTACTAATGGGATCAGAGCCGATCCCTCTGCTCCGAGTCGGCCTACTACAAAGCTTGAAGATTTCAAGTAGCTCGAGGCCAAGCCCCTATCCCATGATGCACCTAGAGTTACCCCAGATCTAGTTTTCTGCTGAAGGCTTTTGGGTCTCAGCCCTCCACCTCTTGGGTGTCTCCACCCTTCGATGAGCTTATGCAGCTGGTCTCACGAAGGGCATGGGAGTCTCCGGACACCATGGAGCCTGTCCCTAGGAGGCCTAATAAGTTTATTTCTGCCCCCCAAGATAAATCCTTCTTGAGCCAAAGTTGTGCCAGTTGATGCCATGGTGGTGGCGGCAGCCACCAAAAAGGAAATGTCTGAAACTTCCTCGTCTCTCCATCCTTTTAACAGAGACTCCAGGATCATGGATAGATATGGGAAGTGCATGTTTAGTTCAGCGACTTTTGCACTTTGTTCGCTTAACTATTTAACCCATTTTACAAGACTACAAAGAGATCTCCTTAAAGAGCTGGGAGATACTCTTCAGGGTACAATAGCTGCAGGAGCTACAGACAAAGTTGCTTCACAGCTTGCTACCCTCAACTCCATTGTTAACTCATCCATGCGCCTCATTTCATATGCAGCTGATGGAATGAGCAGGGCAGCGGGTACAGGAGTTGCTCTTAGGAGACACTCCTGGATGCGCTTGTGTTCATTCAAGGAGCCCTTCAAGTCATCCTTTGTGAATACCCCTTTTGATGGCTCGTCCTTTTTCAGACCCAAAGTTAAGGAAACGTTGACCAGGTGTCAACAGGAGGGAAAGACACTGTCTGCCATCGGAGTCCATTTTTCCACCCCTACCAGACCCTATCCCAAGGGTCAAAGGGGAGGAAAATGTGGTTCCAAAAAGCCCAAAGAGCCTTTCAGGACACGCGTGGTGAACCCCCCCCCCTCCAGGTGCAGAGCAGGGGGCAATAATGGAAGACACCACCCTCATGGCAGAGGGAGTCCACAAAACCAGGGCAACAGAGATCACTTCTTTGGCACGCCATACCAGTGCTCCTGAAAGGAGGCCCGACTGTCCTGCTCTGAAGGCAGTCGGGGGGTCGCTTATCTTTGTACCCAGATGCCTGGCTCAAAGTAACAAATGACAACTGGGTACAAATTATCATTTCCAAAGGATACTTCATCCCATTCGCCACAACCCCTCCACCCACAAGAAAAATCCTGGACGTTCCACCCAGTTACAGGGAACAAGCAACAGTAGAGGTCCAGACGTTGCTAAGAAAGAGTCATCCAACCAGTCCCAGCAGACCAGACAGGACCCGGAACTTACTCAAGATTCTTTTTAGTTCCAAAAAAGACAGGGGATTGGAGTCCTACATTGGACCTCAGCAGACTAAACAAATTTGTAAAAAAAGATAAGTTTCGGATGGTCACACTTCAGTTGATACTTCCCTTCTTAGGGAAAGACAATTGGATGTGCTCAGTAGATCTCCAGGATGCGTACTACCACATAAAAATGGTCAGGCCACCCAGGGATCATCTGCGCTTCCAGCTGGGAGCCAATCATTACCAGTTTTGAGCCCTGCCCTTTGGTCTCACTACAGCCCCCAGAGTGTTCACCAAATGCATGGCAGTGGTCACGGCTCACCTGAGATGTTTAGGATTCCAGATGTTTCCATACCTAGACGATTGGCTCCTCACCGCCACCACCAGGCATCAACTCGTTCAAGCCATGGAATCCACTCTGTCACTCTGCAGCCAGCCGGGCATTACAATAAACTCATAAAAATCTGCCTTTTTACCATCGCAGCATATTGTCTTTATAGGAGCAGAACTGGACATCACCACCTCCACGCTAAGACTTCCAGTAGAAGAGTCTTACTTCTCCGTCAGCAGGTCCACATTCTAATATCCAAAAACAAGGCTCCAGCATCACAAGTTCTGAGATTGTTAGGTTTGATGGCAGCAGCAATTCTGGCCATACCACTGGCACATGCGGATACTGCAATGGCTGTTGTTCACTCAATGGTCTTACCAAGAGCTCCCCATGTCTCACATGATAATGATCACAAATTCCTGCAAAAAGGATCTTCAGTGGTGGTTGACCTCACTTCATGTTACAATAGGATGTCCATTTATTTTACCCCAACCAGCGGCCACAGTGACCATGGACACTTCCCTGATAGGGTGGGGGGGCATTTTCTGGGAAGCACAGCCCAAGGCACATGGACCGATCAAGAGACACATCTGCATATCAATGTCCTAGAGATGAGAGCAGTACTTTTGGCATTGCAGTATTTCCAGGACTCTCTTCCTCTCGGTACGATTGCGATTCAGATGGACAACATGTCAGTGGTCTGGTACTTGAACAAACAAGGAGGAACCAGATCATGCCCCCTTTGTCGCGAGGCCCTAAGAGTATGGCAGTAGGCTATATCCACCCAGTGCTTTCTGTTAGCAATGCACATCCCGGGGAAATCCAACCTGATAGCAGACCAGCTGAGCAGAGCAATTTTGTTGCCCCACGAGTGGTCCCTTAAGACAGAAATATTGGACAGGATATTCCGCAGGTGGGGCCAGCCTTGCTACGACTTTTTTGCCAGTCACATGAACATGAAATGCAAAAGCTACTTTGCCCTGATTCCACCTCCGGGAGAAGCCCCAAGGGACGCAGTTGTTCACGATTGGCCCCCGGGTCTCCTGTATGCATTCCCACCAATCCCGTTGATACCCAAGGTATTACAGAAAGCGAAGCTCTGGGAAGGACCATCATTCTAATAGCTCCTCATTGACCTCGCCAGATTTGGTTCCCCTTCCTTTGACTTCATCATTTTGAGGACCGCTGGATTCTGGACCCAGTTCCGGGCTTTCTGATGCACTCGTCGGGAGAACTTCATCCCTCTCTGCAATCACTGAAGTTGACAGCTTGTCTGCTACAATTCCCATCATAGCCAGGTTCCATACCCTTTCTAATGAGACAAAGCAAATTCTCTTATCCTCTCATAAATCCTCTACAAGGAAGCTATACCTGAGCAAATGGAAAAAAAATGTCTATATGGGCCTCTAAAAACAATATTGATCCTTACCAAGCCCCTATGGCCTCTATACTAGAATTCATGACCATGATCTTCAATAAAGGAGCTGCAGCAGCAACAGTCCGTGTTGAACTTGCTGCCATCTCTAACTTTCACCTTGGATTCGAAGGGTTAAATATTATGTCACACAAATTATCCAAAGCCTTTTTCAAAGGGACCTTTCATATTAGACCACCTGTGAAATCTCCCTATTCCCCATGGAATCTAAATTTTATGCTTTCCCGCATAATTCTTCCTCCATTTGAACCAGCTTCCTCATGTGACCTCAATTTTTTGTCATGGAAAACTATTTTTTTAGTGGCTATTACTTCTGCCCACAGAGTGTCAGAGCTTCAAGCCTTGTCCATCAATGCTGACAGAGTCTCACTTCGAACAAACCCCTCTTTTTTGCCCAAAGTTTGCACTAAAACTAATCTCAACCAAATGATTTATTTACCAGTTTTCTTCCCAAATCACTCCAACAATCTAGAGTACATGCTGCACAAATTTGATGTTCACAGACAGCTCAGATTTTATTTGGCTAGAACAAAAGATTTCAGGAAATCAGATCAGCTTTTTGTTTCCTTTTCAGACTACAGGAAAGGTATGCCAGTGGCTAAAACAACCCTGTCTAAATGGTTATCTGATTGTATCACCTTTCCTTACTCAGCTGCCAATGTGCCCTTACAGCATAAAATTAAAGCTCACTCTACCAGAACAGTTTCTACATCTTCTGCTTTTTCTGCCAGACTTCCTATTGATAACATTTGTGCAGCAGCCACTTGGGCGAAACCTCACACCTTTATCTCTCATTACAAAGTTGACAGGGCCTCCTTTGAATCCACGGTCCTAAAAATATACTCCCGTGAGCCACCCGAGATAGATGGTGCTTTGGATGCTACCCATCAGTAAGAATGAATTGCGAAGACAGAGCAACTTCACATAAAGAAGTTATGTACTTACCATAACGTTCCATGTGAGTTGTTCATCTCGCCTTCATTCTTACATCCCTCCCTCCTACCCCCTCCTGGGCTTTCAGAAGACCGAGATGCTAGATCCTTCCTGGTCACTCAACCTTTCTATACTTTCTCTCTTATGGAATTATAGAATGACGTATGGTATTATTATACGCAGCAAACAAGATCTGAGGTAACTCTAGGTGCATCATGGGATAGGGACTTGGCCTCGAGCTACTTGAAATCCTCAAGCTTTGTAGTAGGCCAACTTGGAGACAAGGGATCGGCTCCAAACCCATCAGTAAGAATGAAGGCGAGATGAACAACTCACATGGAACGTTATGGTAAGTACATAACTTCTTTTTTAATCTCGGTTTTCAAATAAACTTTCAGATGTCTTCTCTCATTCCTTCTCATAGACTGATTTCCTAGGAATTTTTCTAGACTCTGTCTTGGGAAGAGCCTTTCTTCCTCAAGACAAAGTAGACTTGTTTCAACAGTTCTTTCCAAGTTTCTCCAGTCAAAGCCATGCATCTGCAAGATCATTTCTCTTGATTCTTGGGTACATGGGTTTAACGATTCTTTTGCTTCACCCGGCCAGATTACATAGGAAAATACAGTTGTATCTCATATCAACATCTCCACCCTTTATCCTTTCAAGTCCCAGACCCATTCTGTGAATTGTAAAGAGGAGATTGGATGGTTTGTGGACCAGATAGCTTGCAGTCCAGCCCTTCCATTCTGCCATCAGTTACCACAGATGCTTCAGACATGGCATAGGGAGATGTTTTGAAAGTGTAAAATTTCAATATCTGTGGAATCCTGGAGGCAGAAAGAAGCACATAAATGGAGAGATATTTGCAGTTATCTGTGCTTCAAAGGCCTTGAATTACCTCCCGTCCCCTGGACCTCTGCAGGTTTACATAGCCAACACTGCAGTCATGTGGTACATAAACAGGGGATACCAGATCTTACACCCTTTGCAGACAAGCTGTGATAGCCTGGGAGGTAGCAACCCCATTCATTTTGATCATTCAGGCTTCATACATTCCATCAGAGCAAAGCTGGGTTGCCAACAAGCTCAGCAGGACCAGGACAAAGTCCCATGAATGGAAACTTCATCCTCTGGCGTTGCAGAAATTTATATGACTGTGGGGAACACTTCATGTAGATCTGTTTGCTTCCCTTCAGAACAAACAACTAATGAAATTCTGCTTCAAAATTCCTTGCATACAGGCCTGTAAGACAGATACTTTCTCATTCCCAGGGATGAGAATGTTCCTGTATTATTTTCCACCGTTTTCACTGATATCCAGGGTTTTTCTAAAGATCCAAAAGAACTGTCCAAAAATTGTGATTGTGACTCCCTTTTCGGCCAAGGCAACAGTGGTTTTCTGTTCTTTTCAGTTTAGACAAGGGCAGTTATCACAAGCTTCCCTGCAGACTGGATTTATGCATACTGTTTAGGGGTTGTTTGATAAGTCCTGAACTAACTGTCTAAATGATAAAGGGTTTGATACCTTTTAGGCAGTTTTGTTTTCTGAGGACATGCAGCAGGTACTAAAAGAGGTGCAAACACCTTCTACTAGAAAATCATACAAGTGGAAAATATTTTCTAATTTGTGCTAGTCAAAGTACCAAGATCCTCTTCAGGCCCAGTTGCTTCTGGTTTTTGATTATTTGTACGAGTCACTGTCCAATGGCCTTTTGCATTTTTCTGTCAATGTACATTTGTTGGCCAATTCTCTTTGTTTGTATTTGCCTTTGGATCACCTCCTTTCTAATATTGTTCAAGTTAAACAGTTTAGAGAGGGCTGTTGCATACTCGACCACCATGGAAATAAATGGCTCCTCTTTAGGATTTGAACTTTATGCTTGAGATGCATAGTCTGTCGCCATTTGATCCGGCTGATGAAGCTGAACCGAGGTTCTTAATTTGGAATGCCTGGTAAGAAAGTATCTAAATTACATGGTGAGTCAACCCTACCCTGTTTTCTGCAGAGGAAGGGTATATATGAAATCAAATCCAACCTTTATGCCTGAAGTGGCCTCAGAGTTTAATTTATGGCAGACTGTTAATCTCCCAGTTTTTGTTCCTAATGAAAGAACAGGGAGGAAAGGATTCTTCATCCTCATACTCGCCACAAACAACTCAGAGACTACCTAGACAAAACTTTGAATCTTCAGGAAAACTGATCAGCTATTTGTCTCTAGTCTGTGTTAGAGGGAAGGATAGCCAGTGTCAAAGTAGACTATTTCCAGGTGGTTGTCTCATGTTATTGCCTTTTGTTGTACTTGCCATAATAAGCCACTTCAAGGCAGGGTGACAGCCCATTCCACAAGAGTGTTGGCTTCTTCAGTGGCTTTGTTGAAAGGGGTGGACTCTAAGTATCTTATAAGTTGTATGGATTCTTAACCAATGATGTGAAGTTGTCCTATCTCGCCTTCATTCTGTACTGATGGGTTTAGAACCGATCCTCTGTTTTGACTCGGCTGTTTACTAAAGCTTGAAGTCTTCAACCAGCTCATGGCTTACTCCCTATCCCATGATGCTGTGGTGCCTTCCCCAGATCTCATTTGCCGCTGAAACAGATCTAGTTAAGTGAAGAAAAACCTTTTGCATATTTTCTAAGTTTTTTTGACAAAGATATTGTTATATTTAGTTTCTCTGATTACTTGTTATGCCAACACGTTTATTATACCATGATCCCCCCAAAACGTGCACGCTGATTGGCCAGCGTGCCCGTTGTAAATCGAGTTATACTAATGGAAAAAGGTCCGGTCGCCCGGACTTTTTTCCATTAGTATAACTCGTTTTTTTAAAACACTGTCTCGCTATGTTAAATGGGTTTAACATAGCGAGACAGCTTTAAAATAAGCAACGGAGATCTCCGTTGCTTATTTTAAAGTCTCGCCATGTTAAACCCATTTAACATAGCGAGACAGTGTTTTTAACGAGAAAGCAAGATCTCCGTTGCTTTATAGCTATGTTAAATGAGTTTAACATAGCGAGACAGTTTTAAAATAAGCAACGGAGATGTCCGTTGCTTACTTTAAACTGTCTCGCTATGTTAAACTCATTTAACATAGCGAACACTAAAAAGCAACGGAGATCTTGCTTTCTCCGCTGTTTTGCTCAGCTCTGATGTACCGCGCAGGCGCAGTACATCAGAACTGCCGCGGATGCCAGACATCTGCGGAAGGGCAGTAAGCAGGCATTATACTATGCCATTATTTAAGAAAAGTAATAGTTTCTTTTCTTAAATAATGTCATATATAATAGCAATAACCCACTTCTCGGTGTGGCTAATGCTAAGTTTACCCACGGTTGGCTTTGTTTATCCGGCTTCCTCGGGACCAAACCACGCCAACCATGGGTAAATTTAGCATTACCCACACCCAGGCGTGGGTTATTGCTATATTTAAGTAGCATTCCTCTTGTTTTTTGAATGTGTGTTGTTCAAGTTTATTGGCTGCATTTATTTGGACCTAACTAGTTACCCTATCCCATTTTTCTTCTGCTATTGGGTCTTCCGTTAGCTTAGTATTCTAACTTTTCATTTAGTAGAAAAGATTTTTGATACATACTGTATATGTATATGTATATATGTATATATATATATATATATATATATATGTGTGTGTGTGTGTGTGTGTATGGGATCTGTACAGATGCTCGACTGCATCTTTCACTGAATCCCAATTTGGTGAACATACTTGCATGAAAGTGCTGTTCACCGAAGCAGCACTTTCGCGTAAGTATGCTTGTTGTTCCGGTCATACTACGGTGCGGTAAGGAAAAATTCCCTTTTTCCCACTGTAGTGCGACCTCGGAGTGAGAATATTAAAGTAGGGGGGTGTGGGGGGCACAGTCCCCCACATCGGAGGGTGCAGGGGGGCTTGCCTCCCCGCATTCAAGTAGATTTTGTGGGGTTTTTTTAACATACTTTAACGAAAGCAGTTTTTCGATGAAAGCGCTTTCATTAAAGTGTGTTCGGTGGTAATGGATTTGGGCTTTTGAACTTTCGTTCAAAAGTCCTAGATCCATATATATATATATATATTTATATATAATTTTTTCTTGATAGTACGAGATTAAGCTGTTTACAGAGAGTGTGTGTGTGTGTGTGTGTGTGTGTGTGTGTGTGTGTGTGTGTGTGTGTGTGTGTGTGTGTGAGAGAGAGACTGCATTGTCATTGGGTAAAGCATTCTGTTAATGTTACCTCTCATATGAATCCTTAGAGGTGTGTTATTTTAGTGTGAATTTCCATACCTTTCCTGTCTAGCTGGCTCATTTTTTGATTAGAGAGCTGCTTAGCCCATTTTAATTAGAGGGCTGTTCCTTTCTTGTGTGCTGATTGTTTATTTAGACCTTTTTCCTTACATTACATATTAGAGGTGTGTTGTTATTGTTGTTGAAAAAGTTACTTTGAAGTGTCTTCTTCCTGTTTAAACAAGTTCATTTAACTTGTTAGAGGGCCTATT